>NC_141099.1:5402500-5597500 GCF_041138505.1 Cibotium barometz
TTGGTGGCTCCTTCAACATACTAAACCAATTGATTGGTTGGGGGCCTCTACCGTGAACAAAGAATCAAGCAATTTGTAAGGTAAGTGGTGAATTTTGATCTTTTCTATAATTTCTCAATGTTTCTCTCTTCTCAACCCCTCTCAAGCTTGAGAAGCTTAATTGGAATAGTTTTTGAATGCTATTGAAGTTAATTGATGAATGCTAGTGAAGAGTTACATAATTTGATGAATGCTATTGAAGTTAATTGATTAATGATAGTTAAGAGTTACATGAATTTCCATTTATGTTTAATTCAAATGGTTTTTATGTAATTTCTCTCTCTCACTCAAGAAATGGTCATACTCATGACCCATTCTCAATCCAAATGAAGCTTTTCATAAAGTTTTTCCTTAATCCAAGATTAATCTATACTTGAGGTCAAATTAATGGCTTTTTTCTATGCTTTTAGTTTATGTATTTCATGAATATTGATGATTCAATCCATTATGGATTAATGATCCAATTAGGGATCATTCTAATTATTTCCTTAATGATAAGCTTTATCCCTTAGAAAATTTGAGATTTATCGGTCCTGGCAGCACAGCGGAGCTATGGCAAAATTTTTATAAAAAGTACGCATAAAATAATTTCATTCAAATCATGAAAAAGAGGACTTCCTACCATATTCTAGAAATTATCATCCTAGATTAATTGAAAGATATTCATTGTAAGCCTAGAGAAATTGATTTTTATATTATGCATAATTGATTTTCATGCATAGAGGTATGCATAAAAGATTATTATTTTAACATAAAAGTGTTACTTTTATCATAATTAGATTTCATGCATAGAGGTATGCATAAAAGATTATTATTTTAATATAAAAGTGTTACTTTTATCATATTTGAAATTCATGCATAGAGGTTTGCATAAAAGATGAATATTTTATTATAAAAGAGTTACTTTTAGCATAATTGAATTTCATGCATAGAGGTATGCATAAGAGATGAATATTTTAATATAAAAGTGTTACTTTTATCATATTTGAAATTCATGCATGCATAAAAGATGAATATTTTATTATAAAAGAGTTACTTTTAGCATAATTGAATTTCATGCATAGAGGTATGCATAAGAGATGAATATTTTATTATAAAAGAGTTACTTTTAGCATATTTGAATTTCATGCATACAGGTATGCATAGAGGTATAATGATCTTTTAAGTTGGGGCAATGCTTGTAGGGCAAAGCACCTTCAAGAAGGGGGTATCAGCTTTGGTAGTGACCATATTTCCCACATCTGTATAGGCAGAGGATGGTTTGATTAGTGAGGGTGAGGAGGATGGTTCATGGGGGTTGCTACCATGGTGGCTCTGGTGTGCAGGAGGATTAGAGATGAGTGGAGGAAGGCAGGTCACTTGAGGAGTGGGTTGGCAAGGAGGTGGTGTAGCAAATGGGGAAGGTGTGTGGAATAGCTAGGGCAGTCGTGGTATAATGAGCAAAGTTGGAGGCTATCGAGGCGGATTGAGAAGTTTGCTACTCATCAAGCTAATTGAACCCCTTGAGGTAGTAGCAATCATTGTCATCATGTCTGCCTTTTTCACAAAAGTTACAGAACCTCCTCTAAAGTTGTGCTTTCTCGAATGGTATGTCTAGTGACTGACATATAGCACACCACAGGTCCTTTTTGGCTTCTTGCCAAGTCTTCAGTTCTTTAATCTCCCTTTTGAGTTGGAGCAAGGTTGTAAGATTCCTCCCTCCATCTTTTGAGGTGTAAAGGTGTATTCTTGTAATTATTCCCCTCTCTGAAATAAAAGAAAGGTCTTGTTTTGCCCTATTTTGGCCTAGAGAGAGAAAATGTCTAGAGAGAGGTAATCCAAAATTTAGATATTTTTGGATATAAAAATCCTCCTAGTGTCTCAAATGGTTTCCTCTAAAACAAAAATTCAAAAAGAACTTTCCAATGTGCATTTGGAATTAATTGAAAATGTGTATAAAGGACCTTAGCCTAAGGGTCAAGATTTTCAAAAATTTCTGGATTATGGTCCAATTAAGGTTCCTATGGAGAAATAATATTAATCCAATTGTTGGGATGAGATAAATCCAAAGAATAAAAGAAAATAGCTCACCTAGCGCTTCACTCATAGGCCGCTTCCTTGGTCCCTCATCCACCATATCGGAAGCTCACCATTTAAATCCAACTGAGGCTAGTCAAGACCTCGGCTGACCTTGCTATGCGAGACATCCTCCATTGACTCTCTGTCAGCTGTTGCAACTTTATCAGTTAGGTCACCACACGACCTCATTCAAAAGACGGTCAAAAATGCTTCCCCAACATTTTTGACATAAAACAGTCATTTAAAAAAAGGTCATAAATATAGTTCCTATAATGAACTCTCATCTTTCACATTGTTCCACATCCGTCCACATTACTTAATCCATATCCAATTCATATGTATACCCATTCTCATCCAATCACATCATTTTCCATCTCATCACATCTTTCCTCATTTATTCTCATCACATCTCATCCACTCGCATCAACCCATATTCACATCCCATCACACCTCATTCATTTCACATCTATCTCAATTTACATCACATCTCATCTCATTCATTTCACATCTATCTCAATTTACATCACATCTCATCTCATTCATTTCACATCTATCTCAATTTACATCACATCTCATCTCATTCATTTCACATCTCATCTCATTCATTTCACATCTCATCTCATTCATTCTTATCCCCATTCACATCACATTTCATTCATTCACTCACATCGATATCACATCCTTTCACATACCCATTCTTACACATACACAACCACATCCATTCTTCCACATACACATCCGTATTCATTCTTCCACATACACATCCGCATTCATTCTTTCACATACACATCCACATCCATTCTTTCACATACGCATTCACATTCATTCTTCCACATACACATCCACATTCATTCTTCTGCATACACAGGGCCACATTCATTCTCATCCTATCGCATCCCGTTTACATCTTATCACATCCTATCACATCCCATACACATCTTATCGCATCCTATTTTCACCTTATCTCATCCATTCACATGCTATTCCCATTTAATAGCTTTTTCTAGGTTGATCCCGAGAATGGGACTTTTTCTAAATTTCTGTCAATTACTTGGTCTAATTAAAGGCTCTTTTTTCGATGACTATTTCCATATTCATTATTTCTCAAATGAATTATATTCAATATTCCTCTTTTGAATAAAAAATTCATGGGATTTACAGAAATCAATTCTACCCATATTTTCACTTTTGATAATTAATCATAAATTGAATTATACTAAAAACTCTTCTTCTCATTTAATTTCTTGGATCTCAATTACCATGGGAATTTCTCTTTTTGCATTTAATTATTTGCATTCCAATGTCATGGGTATTCCTCTTTTATCATCAAATATTTCTCATAAAGTAATTTCATCTAAAATAAAATACCCATTAATTCAATATGCTAGGAATTTCTCTTTTTCCATCTAAATGATGGAATTCCAAATGTCATAGGAATTTCTCTTTTAACATTTAAATATTTCTCATAGATAAAATAAATTTATCTAAATTTCATCTTTGAATTTAATTAAAATACTCATTAATTCCAATATGCTAGGAATTTCTCTTTTCCCATCTAAATGATGGAATTCCAAATGTCATAGGAATTCCTCTTTTAACATTTAAATTTATCTATGTAAAAAGATAAATTTAACTAAAATCCTTCTTTAATTTTTAAATAAAAATATACATTATTTTAGCATCCCAAGTTTTCTCTTACTTCATTGGAATACATGGATTTCTATTGTCGTGGGTGGGGATTACGCTTTTAACATAAAAATGGATTACTAGAAATTCCTCTTTTTCCTTTTTCTTATTTATCTCCTCCCCACACTTGGATTGATCCTATTGGCCCATAGGAACCCAGGCTCTGTGATCTATGAAAAGTTTTACGAATATCCAAGTCGAGCTCTTTCTCATCGAGTTGGGGGTTATCATTCCTACCATGATGACCTCGATCCATGATCCTATCAATACGAAAATTCTTGTTAAGTCCATTTATTTACAATTCAAATCCGACTTTAGATCCAATTGATTCTAGGGTTATTTAGATTGGTCAGCTCTCCATAGAATCATGGGATAAAGATCCCTTATATAGAACTCATCAGATAACAATTCATTCAGAACATATCATTCATATTCTTAACACAATAATGGTCCATCAGACCGAAAATTCCATCTGAACATTCCTCCATGGAAGTTTCCATTATGCAGGTTTTTAATTTGTCATCCCTTAACTGGATCCACTAGGTCAAGTGTTAACAGTAGCAATCTGTCAGCACAATCCACTAATCTCGTAGTGATTTGCTGAAGTCCTTATCGTCATTCCAGTTACGAACATCATCATAGGGACTCGTCCCATTCATCCTCATTGTGGCTTTGTTCAACTGATCGCTTTTCAACCAAAATTCAGGAATCCTCTCAATCAGAATCCAAATCAACTCATCAATTCTCAACCAGAATCTTAAAATCATATCAACCACATTCGAATTCATCATCTGGATAGCAATTTTACTTGTAATTTCAAGGTCTTAGATTTACTCGTATATACTGCCAGTAAAGAGCTGAAGTTATACCCTCGCTATATACGGGTAGTCACGATCCTTGGAATTATAAGGTAAATACCATCATGCCTAGGCCTCAAGCAGGTTAGGGATTTCCATACAATTGCGAAAATTTCATCTGAAGACCCAATTACCAATTTATGAATTTCAGTCTGAATATCAATTTGTATGAATTTCATCACACAATTCAAACCTTTTACTGATACTTCATAAATTTTTGACATTTTTGGCTTCTTAGTTGATTCACTTTAGTCAATTCGCTCTGATACTAGCTGAAAGATCCCTGCCCCCTCCTCGTCGCAACGGATTTAGGGGTGCTAGCAGCGGAAGTAGCACTCCGTGCCACGAGCAGGATCCCTCACTCATCACGGCCTCGCCCACCCACGGATATCGAGACAAGAGACTAATCCCTCAGTTCTTCAAAAGCCGAACCCGGAAAAACTTCCCTCGCCCAAAAAGCATGGGCGAGTCCACTAGGATATTTGTCCTTTAACGTAGTCAGGGTCATTACTGACCAAACTAATCCGACCGAACCTATGAGTCACTTGGTCAGATCAAGGAAGAAACTTGCACTTGGATCATAGAAACCAATGCTTTTTTTCCCATCGAGAGGCATAGCCATTGATTCTTTTTCCATAGAACATTATCTGGGAATTACTTCATCTATCATACTATAATAGAATTGAGTCTCATTTTACAGATCCATCAATCCACCCTAACCCCATCATGGGTTAGCCAACCGCCCAACCACTGTAGTGATGGGATCCAATTAGGAATTTGGTTAGGTTTTGTCCTGGGTACCAGGGAAAAGAGTTCCCTGGTATTTGGTTAGGTTTTGTCCTGGGTACCAGGGAAAAGAGTTCCCAAGCCCCCTAGCTGGATATTCATGCAAATTTAATGCCAGTCACACCACTTACACACCCAATATGAAATTGCCTTTTTCACAGATTCAACTATCTTTAAAACAATAATTTAATGAAACCATAGTGTCACTGATGATAATCCTCCAAAATATCCGGTTGAATCCTAATTTCCAATCATTCCTTCATCGGTGTACCTATGGCATCATTGGCAACCAAAACGCTCACCACCTGTCCCTCAGGGGCCTTTTTGATAGTTCCTAGCTCATAGTACCCGACAATATATTCACTTATAAAAATCAAGATGGAATCTCCGTTGAAGATCAGCACGATCAACCAACAAATCCATATAATAGAGCCATGGACTCATCCGTTGAGGACCAGCAAGGTCAATCAACCAAATCTATGCCCGGTTTCAGAAAACAACTCTTACTCCTTGTTCCAATATCTTCCCCGACTCAAGTGTGGGTATCTTCAGTGACCCAGAGCTCGAGCACCGTATGGTCAGCACCCTCTAGGATCCTTCGCAGGTGACCTAGCACTTCACTCATAGGCCGCTTCCTTGGTCCCTCATCCACCTCTCTCTCTCTCTCTCTCTCTCTCTCTCTCTCTCTCTCTCTCTCTGTGCATCTTTTAAAATTTGTATAAGCAAAGTACTTCTAGGTAGCAAATTACTCACCCGATACAAGACTCTAAAAGACTTAAACTACTTAACAAGAAGAAAAACCAAGAAGTACATGGAGACAGATTTAGTACTCTAATTCATATTCATCTTCATCTTCATCTACCTTTCCCTCTTCCTCTTCACAGATATCATCATAGTGCTGTCCTGCTTCCTCTAGGCACTCAGCTAGCAGTAGTGAATCTTTCTGAGTCAGTTTATTAAGCTCCTCGTCCATTTCCATTTGCCAAATCTTATAAAGATTATGGTATTCTTTCTCATTATAACCAAATACATCACATATAGATTTTCCCTTCTTGAGACATAACGCCCTCTCATTTAAAGTCTTTTTCTTTGCTTTAATATCCTCTCTTAGCTACATTCATACATTTACGAAGTTATTAGCCAGGACAATAGGATAGGAAATCCAAAGGGAATAAAATTTACCTGAACTATTTGTGTCATTGTGTCTGAAAGCCATTCAAGGGCTTTAGGTACGGTTCGTGTGGGTGGTGACCAAATCAAAGTCACTTTGCAAATTCATTTGTGTAGCCTAAGGAGTGAGTTGCTTTGAAATTGCATTAGAGGGCGGGGTTTCATCTTAGGTGCCATTGTGCTTATGCTAATGCTACCCTCCACTAATGGTCAGACATTTGCCCCATTCTTCTTTATAGATGGGGACTAGGATGCATGTGGCTGAGACTCTTCAACGTATTGCAGGCCCTCATCCATCAATCATCACAAATTCTTGGATTTTCCTCTAGAGATAAGACATGATTTGACAGTTGTCCTTTCAGATATGAATATATATATATATATATATATTATATTATATTAAAAAATTATGTTTTATTTTTTTTAAATTTTCAAATTGTTTGTTTATATATTTAGGTAGTTAATCATTTTGTCTTTGAGTGGAGGTTTCTTTGTGTTATTCTAGCATAGAATCATCCATAAAAGTGTAAGAGCTATAACTGAAGTTAGAAACACATTTATAAAATGTGTATTGTGTGAGTAGGTAGTTGATTGCCATTTGACATGAATATGTGATTCCAACTTGTAGAATCATCCTTTATCGCACCAAATGGCATGCTTTTTTGATATCTATTTGGTGGGTTTATGCCTCCAGCCTCCATTGGAGCCTAGTGTGCTTTGAATTGGATAAGAGAATGGTATGGACCATTAATTCAATAAAAGGCACGCATGCAGAGATAAGAATATAGGTATTGGTATTGAAGAACTTTGGTTTATAATAAAGGCCTCCTTCTCATTCATGAATGTTTATTTGTTCTAGGTGCATTAAGAGATTGCTTGTAGCCCTAGGAACAGTCTGCCCTATCAAAGATTTATTTGACTCAGAAATCAAGAATATCTCAGTACCATAGCAGAAAGATAGTTACTCCTGTGGTGGGTGGAGGACTCTTTTTCACGTTGAATACATTCTTGATAGCTCTTGTACAACTTGAACCCTAGGTTGCAGAAGATAAGAAAATCACCAGCAAATAAAAATTAATATTAAGTCAATGTTTGAAAAAATTTCTGAAACACTGTCTTCTTGACTGTGCAAAACTATGATAGTTTATTTATAGAGAGTTATAGGGTCATCACTATCATAGAGTGTTATAGGGTCATCATTGTGCAGAACTATGGTAGTTTACTTATAGAGCGTTATAGGGTCATCACTATCAAGGTGATCCTGAAATGTGCAGAAGAGAAAATTGAACACAACTAGCTAATGATTTCCAGATGAGGTAGAGGCTCTGCTCAGGAACCAAACAACTCCCGGATCATTAGGAGAGAAAGAGGAGAAAGAGGAGGAAAATCACAAGGAGGAGAAGCTTTTGAATAACGAGGAGGAGAAGTCAGAAGAGGAGAAAAAAGAGGATAAGCAGGAGGAGGAGAAACAAGAGAAGAAAGAGGAGAAGAAGGATAGAGATAATTATGTGAAAAAGCAGGAGGAGAAGCATGAGAAGATGGAGGAGGAGAAGGAAGAGGAGAAGCAGGAGGAGAAAGAAGAGGAGATGCAGGAGGGGAAGAAGGATGAGGAAAAGCAAGAGGAGAAGCTGGAGAAGCTGGAGGACTCAAGGGAATGAGGGAAAGAAAGATGAGAAGCTGGAGAAGACAAGCAAGAGGAGGACAAGCAGGGGAGGGTGTAGGAGAAAGTTGCAAAAAACATTACACATCAAATTAAACCTAAGAAAATAGATGTAAGCCTACAGTAACAAATTGTAGCATTTGTGATATATCAATATCTATAATGTGTTCAGTATCTCTAAATCTTTGAAGATGTAATGCTCTGAAGGTTTCCATTCCTCCGGGTCTTAAATGTGATTACATGGCATTTTCTAAAGCCCTTCTGTGGGGGTATTCTAGTAATCTTGTCAAGCTTCCTAACTTGTTTCATGCAGGAAACCTGGTTCTCAAACTTAACAAAAGGTGGTCCTTATCCTGGAACAAACATCATGGGCTTTTCGCTTCAAATTAATGTGGGCCTTTGCTCAAGAAAGAAAACACGCCATTCTGGCCTGGCTGGTCATCCACAAAGCAACCTCGACCCTTCACAAGGCTATGAAGATTGGTCATGGGAATGGTTTCTGTCCCCGTTTTGCAAAACAAAATTAGAAACTGTCCCGCATTTATTTTACTCTTGCCCAGACACTAGGCAGTTCTTGAGTGTTCTGAACAAGGCCTTCATGAAGATTAGAAGCTCCCCTCTCAGTTGGAAAGAAGTACTCTTAGGAGAATGTCACAACCTGGACCCCTTAACGTGGCAGTCTGTCAGAATGCTGCTTCTATGGCATGTCTGGAAACAAAGGAATGAAGCCCTTTATGAAATTAAAACTAATCACAATTTTTATCTTTTTCTTGACAGTGTCCGTAAGCTTATCCATCAGCTCCAACCAACTGGTGTTCCTATGGAAGTGGATCGTTTTGGCAGGATCTGCCATGGAGGAAGTGGAAAAAGATTCTCAGCTCCTCGCTCTCCAAAAAGAAGGAATTTATGTTACAAGGATTGGATTTCGAATGTCAAAGAAGGCTTCAATACTCTGCTCATCACATTCAGGCATCGGAAGGCTTTCGAGGGGTTCTTTAAACCCTCTCGGTCAGGACTTGGGCTACTGTTCCAGTTGTTTTACCATGACCTTCCAGGAGGAAGTGCAAAAAGAATGCGCAGCTCTTCTCTCTCCGAAACGAAGGAATTTAAGCTTCATGGCTTGGATTTTGTACGCCTCAGACGACTTCAATATTCTGTTCATCAAGTTTTGGGAGGGGTTCATGAAACCCTCGCGGCCCGGACTATGTCTACTGGTTCAGTCGTTGCTTCATTTTCAGTCGTAGTCTGCTGTTGAAGGATTACTGTACAAGTTTCTCATCTGTAATTGCCCTTTGGTCTCTTTATCTCTCAGTTTTAAGTTCTGTAGTAGCTAATCCCATTATCTAGCGTTTTAACAGTTCTGAGGGTCTCCCCATGGACCTTCCTCATGGGGATTTGTAATCTCACCTTTTTTTAATATATTCTACTGTTTTAACAAAAAAAAAACATATTAAAGATGAAGAGTGAGAGATTGATTCAAAGTCCATCGATTACTTACTACTACAAGCCCTTACACCTCCCAGATTAGGCTAGAGGTAGCCACCAGTGTCATTATTATAGATTAGGCTAGAGGTAGCCACTGGTGGACAGGATCAGTTGCAGATTGCGGACCAGGTGCCTAACCTCTCAGTTGGAAAGAAGTACTCTTAGGAGAATGTCACAACCTGGACCCCTTAACGTGGCAGTCTGTCAGAATGCTGCTTCTATGGCATGTCTGGAAACAAAGGAATGAAGCCCTTTATGAAATTAAAACTAATCACAATTTTTATCTTTTTCTTGACAGTGTCCGCAAGCTTATCCATCAGCTCCAACCAACTGGTGCTCCTATGGAAGTGGATCGTTGGCAGGATCTGCCATGGAGGAAGTGGAAAAAGATTCTCAGCTCCTCGCTCTCCAAAAAGAAGGAATTTATGTTACAAGGATTGGATTTCGAATGTCAAAGAAGGCTTCAATACTCTGCTCATCACATTCAGGCATCGGAAGGCTTTCGAGGGGTTCTTTAAACCCTCTCGGTCAGGACTTGGGCTACTGTTCCAGTTGTTTTACCATGACCTTCCAGGAGGAAGTGCAAAAAGAATGCGCAGCTCTTCTCTCTCCGAAAAGAAGGAATTTAAGCTTCATGGCTTGGATTTTGTACGCCTCAGACGACTTCAATATTCTGTTCATCAAGTTTTGGGAGGGGTTCATGAAACCCTCGCGGCCCGGACTATGTCTACTGGTTCAGTCGTTGCTTCATTTTCAGTCGTAGTCTGCTTTTGAAGGATTACTGTACAAGTTTCTCATCTGTAATTGCCCTTTGGTCTCTTTATCTCTCAGTTTTAAGTTCTGTAGTAGCTAATCCCATTATCTAGCGTTTTAACAGTTCTGAGGGTCTCCCCATGGACCTTCCTCATGGGGATTTGTAATCTCACCTTTTTTTAATATATTCTACTGTTTTAACCAAAAAAAAACGTATTAAAGACGAAGAGTGAGAGATTGATTCAAAGTCCATCGATTACTTACTACTACAAGCCCTTACACCTCCCAGATTAGGCTAGAGGTAGCCACCAGTGTCATTATTATAGATTAGGCTAGAGGTAGCCACTGGTGGACAGGATCAGTTGCAGATTGCGGACCAGGTGCCTAACCTCTCAGTTGGAAAGAAGTACTCTTAGGAGAATGTCACAACCTGGACCCCTTAACGTGGCAGTCTGTCAGAATGCTGCTTCTATGGCATGTTTGGAAACAAAGAAATGAAGCCCTTTATGAAATTAAAACTAATCACAATTTTTATCTTTTTCTTGACAGTGTCCGCAAGCTTATCCATCAGCTCCAACCAACTGGTGCTCCTATGGAAGTGGATCGTTGGCAGGATCTGCCATGGAGGAAGTGGAAAAAGATTCTCAGCTCCTCGCTCTCCAAAAAGAAGGAATTTATGTTACAAGGATTGGATTTCGAATGTCAAAGAAGGCTTCAATACTCTGCTCATCACATTCAGGCATCGGAAGGCTTTCGAGGGGTTCTTTAAACCCTCTCGGTCAGGACTTGGGCTACTGTTCTAGTTGTTTTACCATGACCTTCCAGGAGGAAGTGCAAAAAGAATGCGCAGCTCTTCTCTCTCCGAAACGAAGGAATTTAAGCTTCATGGCTTGGATTTTGTACGCCTCAGACGACTTCAATATTCTGTTCATCAAGTTTTGGGAGGGGTTCATGAAACCCTCGCGGCCCGGACTATGTCTACTGGTTCAGTCGTTGCTTCATTTTCAGTCGTAGTCTGCTTTTGAAGGATTACTGTACAAGTTTCTCATCTGTAATTGCCCTTTGGTCTCTTTATCTCTCAGTTTTAAGTTCTGTAGCTAATCCCATTATCTAGCGTTTTAACAGTTCTCAGAGTCTCCCCATGGACCTTCCATGGGGATTTGTAATCTCACCTTTTTTTAATATATTCTACTGTTTTAACCAAAAAAAAACGTATTAAATACGAAGAGTGAGAGATTGATTCAAAGTCCATCGATTACTTACTACTACAAGCCCTTACACCTCCCAGATTAGGCTAGAGGTAACCACCAGTGTCATTATTATAGATTAGGCTAGAGGTAGCCACTGGTGGGGACAGGATCAGTGGATCAGTTGCAGATTGCGGACCAGGTGCCTAACCCGGAACCCACCCCGCAGACGCGTGAGTTGGCTTTGATGAGGCCCACAGAGCATTGATTCGCGTCCCGGAAGTTAAGCCATAGTAGTCCGCCGGAACCCCACACGGTGAAGTTACGGGTCGTCGTGAGCTGATCGCCGCATGCGAGCACCCCATCGAAGGTGTTGCAAATGCCGACGGGGAAGCTACCGGAGGCCTCGCCGTCGAACTTGTAACCACCACCCCGATTAAGGATTTGAGTTTGAGCGGTGATGATGGCCATCGGCAGCATCTCCTTCACCTGGCCGGAGACGCCGTAGGTGTGGATTGACTGACCACCTCCATTATACGCAGCTTCGACAGCTTTCTCGACGGCGATAGCGGCGGCCTCGATCTGATCGGGCGAGAGCTTGCCCTCCACCGCCGTGCGAAAGTCACTCGCCACTACCTTCGCACTCACAGCTACAGCCTGCGCCATTGATGCAGCTTCTTTTTTTTCTATGGAAGTCTAGTGTGAATTCCATGAGATTTTATAGCTGCTGTGCGGCGTGCAGGCGGCGTGGGCATTGGAAAAAATGACAAGATGCTCATCCATGCCCATCCACTGACATCCACTTCATATTCGATTCCAACATGCTTAGCCTTAGTGCGCCATGCCCATCCACTCCATATTCGATTCCAACATGCGAATGCCCATCCAGTGTCCACACGCTACATCCACTCACACCAACAACGATTGGAGTTGAAACCAAATAGAAAACCCATACGTATAGGACCCCACTAGTCCCCCAACCTCATAGTTGGAACCAGCTTCATAGGTACAACCTCTCCTTCTCTAGCAAGCCCAACCTTGACCTCGGTTTGACCCTACCCCTTTTGTGACATATCTCATAATTAGTGCTGACCAAGAGACAAAGTTTCGCACAAGACGTTGATCAAACACTTCACATACTTTGACAAGTGCACTGCATTTGGCATACATACTCACTACTATGAAAATGTTGTTTTCAAGGAACCCCCCTTTGATCATGAAGTCTAGTGCCTATGTGCGTCTCCACTCTCATTTTCCAATAAGCCCTATTTGGCAATCTCATCTCATGAATTTTTTGCCCCTTGTTAGTTGTCTCATCATGAATTTTGTCACCCTTGTTAGTTGCTCCTATATTGCCACATGATTTCAAGGTGTAAGCAAGGATCATTGCATCTGAATATAGAGGCCCTCATGCTGATCCGTTCAAAACTGTCCAATGTTTCCTGACTTTTGCCATGTTCCACATACCCATGCAATTAGTGTATTCCAAGAGATGACAGGCCGACATGAAGCTCTTCAAGCACTTACTGTGCTTTTGCATAAGAGAACTGCACTTGGCATACATATCCACCAGAGCATTGCCAAACATAATATTATTTCCCATTAATCCATATCCAGCAATCTTATCATGAAATTCCCCCCCTTCTCAGCTGCTTTTATGCTAACACACGCTTTCAAGATGGAAATGAAGCTCATTGCATCTGGAAATAAGCCCTTACGCTGCATCGATTCAAAATAGTTCAATGCTTGCTCATCTACATATAGGACCCCACTAGTCACCCAACCCGTCCTTCGGATGGGAGAGGAATGGATACCATAGAGTAGGCCTTACATTGATAGGCTTTTATATAGAAATTTATAATTATAATATTATATATACATATATAATTATATAATTATATAAATATATGTCCATATATACATACGTACATACTAAAACTTACTTAGATTCTAAAAAAGCCTTCCTAGGTTTGTGAGAAAAGCAAATAACCCTTTTTAAAAGCTTCAACTCTAATTTATATTTTGGGAAAAACAATTAAAACCATAAACATTAAACATTGTCCAACTCAAACTTTTAAACCCAAACCTCATGACCCATAATAAAAAGTCTATGTTGATGCATTTCTTAGAATAGCTTAAAATGATGACCACACTGAGTATATTCTTCAACTTTTGCATCCCATAACCCTCATTGCTCTTGGTTGCTTAGGCTTTGGTTTATTAGTGCACCACATCACTAGGGCTTTAATCTATTAATGCCATAGGAGTTATCCCACATGCAAAGGCAAAGCCCATATGGTACTTGGACCTATATAAAGGGTCATTTCAATGTAATGTATCACAACAACTCATTCTCAAGTACACAATCTCTTGGTCAAGTAAGTGCATCTTGTGTTGCTTTGTATTGCTCTTTGTCATTTGTTTATAATCATGTTTAGCATTATGTTTGAGCCTCCATAGGCTAGCCTAGATCTAGATCCATGATTTCCAACATAGAATGTAAGATTCCTCCCTCCGGCTTTTGAGGTGTGCAGGTGTAAGAACCTCCCCTTCTGATCTTATAAATATTCCCCTCTCTGAAATAAAAGAAAGATCTTGTTTTACCCTGTTTTGGCCTAGAGAGAGAAAATGTCTAGAGAAAGGTAATTCAAAATTGAGATATTTTTGGATATAAAACTCCTCCTAGTGTCTAAAATGGTTTCCACTGAAACAGAAATTCAAAAAGAACTTTCCAATGTGCAATTGGAATTAATTGAAAATAGGTAAAAAGGACCTTAGCCTAAGGGTCCAGATTTTCAAAAATTTTTGAATTATGTTCCAATTAGGGTTCCTATATGGACCAATAAGTTTAATTCAAATGTAGGGAGGAGATAAATTGAAGAATAAAAGAAAATCCCCCAAAAATGAGTAAATGCTCACATAAGATGAAGAGTTGACTAAGAACAAGGTTTATTAGAAGAGATATTTAGAGGAAATGATGCATTTTTGACACCTTGGTGTGGGGATCTTTCCTCATGAAGGAGGCACCTATTTAACATGTGTGGAGGAGTTTTAAACTCATAAATAATGAGATATTTTCATCTCTCCTCTCTTGTGTTTCAACTAGATCCAAAAAGTAAGCTAAATTGACCCAAAACAAAAATTGACAAAACTGATTTGGAAAATTCTAGAATCAATTTGCTTGGTTAGAGGCTCATTTTTTCCTATAAATAGAAGCCTCCCCCCTTTATAAAAGGTTAATAGTGTTTATGCACTGCTACTCTACTCTCCTACCCAGAGCCAATTACATTGAATTCACTTGATAATTCAATTGTTTTTGACTAAATCCTCTCCAAAGAAATTGGTGGCCACTCTTGATCCAAACAAGAGTAGAACCCTCAATCCCTCAAGCCAAAGGATAGCTTACAAAACTTTATGTAAGCTAAAATTTCTACTTTTTAATTTCAAATCTATGGTTTTCTGATTTCCTTGTTTTTTTTATAGTTGATTAAAGTGAATCCTGATGTTATGCCTTGATGAAAAGGCTACCCACTTCTCTTCCTTAAGAATTCCACCTTTCTTTATCCTAAAATGAGTAACAAATAAATTGATTAAACTTTTTTTTATTGTTTACTCACTAAAAAGTGAAAATTGAGTAGATTAGAGTAGTTTACTTCAAATTGGGGTTAATTTTAAATTGAAAATAGAATGTTAAAAATTGAGAAATGGTCAGCCATACAAAGGAGGTTATGGCAAAATTTTCTTAATTTTTGTGGAAAATAAAGTTTATTTTTATGTTATTCTAAAATAGTAATTCCCACCGTTTGTGCATTCTAAAAAAAATATTTTTATTTACTCCATGTACATATTCACCTATGAATATGCATGGATATCATTGATATTAATTATTGAAATTATGTTCTATGCATAGAAAGATGCATATTGGAAATTTTTATTAAAAAAGTCTTATTTTCATTGAATTTAATTTCTATGCATAGAAAGATGCATAATGGAATTTTTTATCATAAAAGTATTGTTTTCATTAAAATTGATTTTATGCATAGGAAGATGCATGAAAAATTTATTTTTATTTCAAAAGTGTTATTCTCATTAAAATTGATTTTATGCCTAGAAAGTTTCATAAATGATTTAATTTTCTTTCAAAAGTGTTATTTTCATTAAAATTGATTTTATGCATAAAAAGATACATAAAAGATTTATTTTTATTTTAAAAGTATTGTTTTCAATAAAATTGATTTTATGCATAGAAAGATGCATAAAAGATTTATTTTTATTTCAAAAGTGTTATTCTCATTAAAATTGATATGATGCATAGAAAGATGCATAAAAGATTTATTTTTATTTCAAAAGTGTTATTCTCATTAAAACTGATTTTAGGCATAGAAAGATGCATAAAAGATTTATTTTTATTTAAAAAGTTATGTTTTCATTAAAACTGATTTTATGCATAGAAAGATGCATAAAAGATTTTTTTTTCAAAAGTGTTATTCTCATTAAAATTGATTTTATGCATAGAAAGATGCATAAAAGATATGTGGAAGAATGGATGTGGATGTGTATGTGGAAGATGGATGTGGATGTGTATGTGAAAGAATGGATGTGGTTGTGTATGTGGAAGAATAGATGTGGATATGTACGTGAAAGGATGTGATATCGATGTGAGTGAATGAATGAAATGTGACGTGTTAAGTTACGATAGTTGAAGTAAATTCCAGATAACCCTTGTTCTATGGAAAAGAATCAACGGTTGTGCCTCTTGAGATGAGGAAAAAAGTGTTGGTCTCTATGATCCAAGTGCAAGTCTCTTCCACTTGATCGGACCATGTGACTTATGAGTTTGGTCGGATCAGTTTCGTTAGTTAAGACCTTGACTGTGTTAGAATAGAATTTTCCTGATGGAATCGCCTATGTCTGCTTGGCGAGGGAAGTTTTACCGAATTTGGTTTTGGAAGAACCGAGGGATTAGTATCTTGTCTGGATATTCGTGGGCGAGGCCTTGCATGGGAGACTCTGCCCTACGCAAGAAGTGCTACTTTCGCTGCTAGCACCCTAGAATTCATTGCGTAGAGGGGGCAGGGATCTTTCAGATGGGACTTTTCTAAGTTTCTGCCAATTGCTTGGCGTAGTTAAAGGTACTTTTTCTCGATGGATTTTTCATATTCTTTCTCAAATTTCACAAGTGAAATATATTCAATATTCTTCTTTTTGAGTAAAAGATTCATGGGATTTACAAAAATCAAATCTACCCATTTTTTCCAATAAAATTAATAATGCTCAAAATTTCACTTTTGATAAATACTCATAATTTGAATTATGCCAAAAATTCCTCTTTTACCATTTAATTACTTGGATTTTAAATATCATGAAAATTCCTCTTTTTGTATAAAAATAAATTTACCAAACATTCCTCTTTTACCATTTAATTACTTGGATCTCAATTGTCATGGGAATTCCTCTTTTTGCATAAAAATAAATTTACCAAAAATTTATCTTTTACCATTTAATTACTTGGATCTCAAATATCATGGGAATTTCTCTTTTTGTATAAAAATAAATTTACCAAAATTTACTCTTTTCTCATAATCAATTAATTATGCATAATTATAAAAAAATATCTCATGAATATGATGAAAATCATTCTTTTTGCATAGGATGTCCAATCCTAGAATATGGAAGGAAGTCCTCTTTTAGCATTGTGCATAAAAATAAGATATGTATTATTTTCTAAAAATTTTGCCATAGCTTCGCTGCTATTACTGATAATTCTTAAAAAAATTTCTAAAGAATAAAAGCTTGTAATGAAAATATGATAGTAGTTCCTCTTTTATGCTTAAAATCAAAGTATGAATTTAAATCATAATTTTAACCATAAAATTAAACATAACTATGATTATCCCACTAGATTAAACTAATTCCAACATTCCTCTTTTCCTAAATTGTTAGGATAATCCATTTCTTATTTAGAATAAATTAGAGTAGTTTTAAACTACCATAAACAATCTAAAAGAATTAGAGTAGTTTTAAACTACTCATAAACAATCTAAAAGAATTAGAGTAGTTTTAAACTACTCATAAACAATCTAAAAGAATTTACCATTATTTTAATAATACAAAATCATAAAAATATCATTTCCTTAATCTCTAGCTTATCAAGCCTAGAGTTTAGCTTTGAATTAAGAGACTATCATTGAGAAGCATCCTTTTTCAAGGGATTTAGCCATAAAGATGGCTATTCTTTTAGAGAGAGAGATTTACTTAAAGAAAGCATTATAATTTAAGCATAAAGATTGACTTAATGCTAATTAAACATTAAGAAACTTAGGAAAATCTTGATTTGAATCAAAACAATCGAGTAATATCTCATAATTTTTAACTAATAACCTTGTACTCAGTCAACTCTTCATCTTATGTGAGCATTTACTCATTTTTGGGTATTTTCTTTTATTCTTTTGGATTTATCTCATCCCAACACTTGGATTAATCCAATTGGCCCATTGGAACCTTAATTGGACCATAATCTAAATTTTTTAAGAAATGTAGACCCTTAGGCTAAGGTCCCTTATACACATTTTCAATTAATTCCTAATGCACATTCGAAAGTTTATTTTGAACTTCTGTTTCAGGGGAATTCATTTTAGGCACTAGGAGGATTTTTATATCCAAAGATATCTCAATTTTGGATTATCTCTTTCTAGATATTTTCTTTCTCTAGGCCAAAACAGGGTAAAACAAGATCTTTCTTCTATTTCAGAGAGGGAAATAATTACAAGAACAGAAGGGGAGGTTCTTACACCTTTACACCTCAAAAGCTAGAGGGAGGAATCTTAGATGGGAGGCCTCTCTCCCAATGTAGTGAGCTTCATTTTGCATCTTGAAACCCTACGGTAGATTAGGAGTAGTTGTCAAGTGAGAAAAAATCCATGATGAGCTTGCTAAGCACGACTTGTTGGGAAATGGTATTGTGCTTTGGTAATTCTTTGGTGGATATGTATGCCAAATGTGGTGATATTGCAAAAGCACAATGAGCGCTTAAGGAGCTTCTTGTCTGGAATGTTATCCCTTAGAATGCACTTATCATATAGGATATATTGAACATGATGAAGGTGCGCAACATTGAACTATTTTGCATAGATGCAATGTGAGGGATTATTTCTAGGTGCAATGACACTCATTTCCATCTTGAAAGTGTGTGTTAGCATAAAAGGAGATGAGAAGGGAAAAAAATTATATGATGAGATTGCTAAATAGGGGTTGATGGGAAATAATATTCTATTTGGCAATGCTTTGGTGGATATGTCAAGTGCGGTGCTCTTGCAAAAGCATAGCAAGTGCTTGAGGAGGTTCATGTCTAATTGCAAGGTATGTGGAACATTAAAAAATTTAGTAAGCATTGGTGGATAGTTTTGAATGGATTAGCATGAGGGCCTCGATTCCAATGCAATTCCCTTTGCTTACACCTTGAAAGCCTATGGCGATATGGGAGAAACTCAAAAGGGTAACAAAATTCATGATGAGATAGCTAACAAGGGGCAAAAAATTCTTGATGAGATTGCCAAGTAGGGCTTATTGGAAAATGAGAGTGGAGATGGACATATGCACTAGACTACATGATTAAAAGGGGGTTCCTTGAAAACAATATTTTCATAGGGAACACATTAGTCAGTATGTATGCCAAATGCGGTGCATTTGTCAAAGCATGTGAAGTGTTTGACCAGCGTCCTCTACAAGACTTTGTCTCTTGGTCAGCAGCACTAATTACAAGATATGTCACAAAAGGGGTAGGGTCAAGGTGAGGTCGCTTGCCTACAAAAGGAGAGGTTATACCTATGAAACCAGTTTATCTCAAAGTTTTGACTCTGACTCCAGTTGTGAGTATTACAATGTTCTTTAAAAACAATTTAATGTAAGAAATCTACCATACACTTTACCTCTTGACTTGATAAGTATTGTGTATGCAGGGTTTTGTGATGAGCGTTCAACCCTCATTAAGGCAAGATTTGATATGAGAGTCTCTCCTCTTGCTGAGTCTTAAGAATTCGATGACCAGCTTATAAAGGAATTGGCACTTGCATCTACAAAACATGGCATACCATGTATTCTTACTTCTTGGCAACTCTTTTCAACCGAGACTTTCTTAGGTTCCCTTTTGTATCAATATTTATTGTTATCAAACATCAAGAGAGTTTACACTTTGAATTACAAGAATAAAGAACTTACATTTTTAATTACAATAATAAAGAAGTGGCTCCTTTATTTCATTAGCGTGCCAATAATTATTGAATAACTTATCACTCTCTGATTACAAGGACCATTTGTTTTATAGCCACCGTGCAAGTGGTTTAGACTATTTACGACTCTAGTAACCTTGCATCAATATAGTTTATAGGAGTCTGAACATTGTACAACAGTAAACATGCATATTGAAAGTAAATGCTTAGCATTTTAATGCATTTTACAATTTTTGGGTGGAGTAAAGTAACTTAGTGATAGGCCAACACCATGTGCATTATTTGAAGTATTTTGTTTTTTTCATGAGCCCGTCGTCGTCAGTGCATAAGAACATTACTATCCTTGCTAGTAGGCAATGATTGTGCAAGTCTTGCTATTTTGATCATGTCATCATGCTAGTAGATTTATGTGTTTGGTTCTTTGTCATATGCCCCAATGCCCACGAACATGATCATCTTAGCTAGAATATCTATTAACAGACTTAAGTACAAGTGTGGAGCTTATTAGGAATTCCTACATGTATCAAAGTAGTTGTGGCATAGTAGTAGGACACAAGAGCTGGGTCTAAACTCATCTTTGTTGTGCAAAGATGATAATGGCATGCTAAAGGAAAAATAAAATATAGAGGTAATTGTATTCCAATATAAATAGGAATACTACAAAACTTTGACTAATGCAAGGGTCAAAATGCAGCCTCCACAGCACCTGAAGCTACAAATACCAAAAGATGTATACAAGCCTTCGAGAAAATTCATCGAAGGTATGCATAAAATAGGGCAAAAGGGGTTACATAGGGGTATTCAATATGCCTTTGAACACATGTTTTACACATGGTTTTCACAAGGTGCACACCTCGAGGGCACCCGACACCACAGTAATAATGAAAGAAAGCACACCAAGCAACAGACAGAAAGAAGACGGCACCTGACAGTACCCCAAAAAGCAACACAACCGATAGAGACATGCACACCCAAACCAAGAACCACAACAGACACAAAGTACAGACAAACAACGAGGTGAGACCCAAAGTTATAAAGGTGCCCACCCACACAACGAGAACGGTACTATAGAGACAAACCTACTATGAATGCTAACTGGAGAGGAAAAAAATTGTATGTTACCTTCATGCAGCCCGACCGAAGACCACAAGTAGCAGTATGTAACCTGACCAAACACTAGCCCAGACTCCGTATGCAGAGAGAACCGTATAGAGGCCCAGAGAGCACGAGCATGAGCATGAGCACAATGTAGGTCGAGCGAACCATAGACACCCATGAGATGTGGGGCGATGCCTTGAAAAGAGGAGCCCACTACATAGCCCACTCCCCCTCCATCCCAAGCATGCAACTAGCTATTACATCACCACTCCCCCTCCATCACCAGCATGTAACCCAGCTATTACATGCAACTAGCTATTACATCACCGGCATGTAACCCAGCTATTACATGCAACTAGCTTTCTGCAGCACAAGCATGCAACTAGCTATTACATCACCACTCCCCCTCCATCACTAGCATGTAACCCAGCTATTACATGCAACTAGCTTTCTGCAGCACAAGGACATAAAGAAGAGAACCACAGATGTTGTGCAGCAAACGACAAGCCGACCCCACAATTGATGCTGATCCGAGACCGCATGATCTAGTATGCAACCCTGCTCCCCTCATAACAAGAACATGTAGAACAATGGAAGAAGATAGAGAAGATACAACAACGTGAGAGGAAAAAATCGCATATGACCTTTATACAACGCGATCGAAGACCACGAGCAGCAGCCCAATCGAACACCAATAGGCCCTATACGTATGTAAACTCGTTCATCACATGGAAAGGAGGAAAGATGTTACATGGAGTTAAAGGAATTTTCGATGGAAATTAAAACAAAAAAGGGAATTTGCGGTCCTATACGTGTTTCAACTCGAATCGTCATTTTGTGGAATGAATGTGGAATCGAATATGAAGTGGATGTGGGCACTGGATGGGCATGAATCGAATCTGGATGGGCAAGGATGGAATATGGAATCGAAAATGAAGTGGATGGAGCGTGTGCGACATTGGATGGGCATGCGCAAGCACCGCGCGCAGCAGCTCTAAAACATCATGGAATTCACACACACTAGAGTTTCATAGAGAAAAAGAGCTGCATCAATGGCGAAGGCTGTGAGTCCGAAGGTAGTGGCGCGTGACTTTCGCACGGCGGTGGAGGGCACAACAAGCTCTCGCCCGATCAGATCGAGAGGCCGCCGCAATCGCCGTCGAGAAAGCTGTCGAAGCTGTGTCTAATGGAGGTGGCATGGTCAGTCAATCCACATCTCCGGCCAGCTGGTGAAGGAGCTTCTGCCGAGCAAGTGCCTGCTGGCCGGCCATCACCGTTCATTAAACTCAAATCCTTAATTGGGGTGGTGGTTACAAGTGGCCTCCGGTAGCTTCCTCGACTGCATTTGCAACACCTTCGATGGGGGCGGCGATCATCTCACGACGACCCGTAACTTTGGGCACCACTATCATCTATGGCTTTGCTTCCTGGACGCGTTGTGGGCCTCATCGCCGCCACCCGTGACCCACGCTTCAGCGGGAAGGGTTTCGGGTCAGGCAGCTGGTCCGCAATCTGATCCGACTGCCACCAGTGGCTACCCCTATAATAATGACACTGGTGGCTATCTATAATGATGATAGTAGACCTCTGGGAGGTGTAAGGGCTTGTAGTAAGCAATAGATGGACTTTGAATCGATCTCATCTCTCTCTCTCTCTCTCTCTCTCTCTCTCTCTCTCTCTCTCTCGTATTTAATACGTTAATAAGCTAAGCTTTGTATTGATATTAACACGATGCTCTACCAGCAATTGTACACAAAAGATGACACTTATAACGTGTTGATCTGACCTTGAGTTTCAGAATCACACACATGCAAGCACTATAATGTCACAGAATCATGAGAGGGAACTCCATCTGAGAAACGGAGGATTGCACTCTTATGATACCCAGTTTCGGGCCCAGACCTCAATATTTTCCTGACCTAGGAAGGGGCAGAGGATGAGGAAGAGGAGTATTACCCCCGTTAAGGCCTAGTCAAAGACCAAATATAGGTGGTCTTCCAGGAAAAACTCCACAATTGACCTAACAATCCAACTGAAGTTTTGAGGATGGCTGCTGAAATAGGAAGGGGTGTAGCTAGGGAATTGGAAACATCCCTTACAAAAAGACAATCACAAGATAGGAGCCACATCACATTGTTGCATCGATGCAAAGATTTATGGGTGATGGGACACCCAATGCAACACATAGAAACCTTTAAGGTGACGTGTGTGAAACATGTGGGTCCATGTGAAGACAATCTTTTTTCCTAACATTAGATGGGGACAATCATTAATGGTATAGAGAATGCTGAAGCCTGAGGACAAAATCGATTTCTCTTGGCTTAAAAAATGTGTTCATCCCAAGTTTTACATGACGTGCTTATTACAAATGGAGCCCAATGGCACAACAACTCCATAATATTAAGCAATATTGCATGAGATGATGAGATATTATGTATCATGATTAAAACATCTCAACTCTTAGTGTAAATTTTGGGAGAGGTTGATTGATGCTCAATTATTGCTGTGTTTTTATATAATCACATTACTGTGCTCATTGTGTGTAAGTAGGGAATCATGGTACTACCATATGTATGTTCCCTCAACCCCAACCACTAGCTTAATTCCTAAGTCAAGGCCACCTTTAGCTTTACTAGCACCACCAATTCATACCAATGTGGCTATTGGTCATCATGTATAGTAAAATATGTAAAAGTACTCAAGGGATACATACAGGCTACCTGACATACCTATACCACCGCCACCTAAGTTAACACTAGTCAAGGAGTCTGTATAGGCTGCTGCAAATAAGGGTGCATTTACTCTTTCGAAAGTTTTATATGTGCCAGGCATTAAGAAGAACTTGCTGTTAGTTTCAGCCTTAACCTTGTCAGGCTTGACATAGAAATTTGTGGATGGCAGATGTATAGTTTAGGATGGAAATGATGGTTATTCTATCATTGCCTTAGGTATCTCGTTTCATGGCCTATACAAGATGGATGTATTTGAGAAGTTGCAACATGATGCTTGCATAGTCTCTACGACTCGTGCTATGAGTAATGCAAAATTATGGCATGCACGATTTGGCCATCTAAATTATGGGAGTTTGTTATGCCTTCAAAGGCAGGATATGGTGTCTGAGTTGCCAACTCTTGAGACCCCTACTAGACATGTATGTGAGGGGTGTATTCTTGGTATTAAAATGCATCGGGCATCATTTTCAAAGGATGGATCTATGAGAGCTGTTAAGAAATTACAGCTTATACATATAGTGATGTATATGGTTCTATGAGGACACCATCTATTAGGGGATATCTCTACTTCATCACTTTTATTGATGATTACTCCAGATATAGCTGGGTGTATCCATTAAAGCAGAAGTCAGAGGTTTTTATGTGCTTTAGGCACTTCGTATCCATGGCTGAAAATGCATGTGAATGTAAAGTTGGCACCCTTCATTCAGATCGAGGGGGGAAGTATATGTCCAAGGAATTTCATGCATATATGGCTGGAAAAGGCATAAGTCATCAATGTACAGTGCCATATATAAAAAGATGCACGGGAGAACAGAGCTTGAGCTCTTGTAAGCACACACACACTCACAAAACCCTAAAAGAGAACACACAAGGTGAGAGGCTAAAAATCTTCTTCTTCTTCACACAACACACCATATACAAAGATAAGAGTACACACAATATGAAAAGATACTCAACCAAATACATACTAAGGTTCTCTATAGTGTGAACCCAACTAAATAAACTAGCGCTATACCTATGCGAGTATCTAGAATGGCTGTCACATAGCCTGTCATCCCACTGGCTGCATATCACCCATGATCTCACCAACCATGCCAGTGGTGTAAGTGTGGGGCCTATCCCCCAGGCGGGTCATCAGTGTCCACCACCTCACTAGATGAGCTCGATATCTCAACACTCCCCCCCTCGAGCTCAACTCCATCTCATGTACACCAAGCGAAGCCCTGAATCTGCGGAGCTTCTCTGTACCCAATGCTTTGGTAAAGATGTCAGCGACCTGATCCTGTGTGCTGACATAAACAAGGTCAACGTCTCTTGCCAAAACCTTCTGTCTGACAAAATGGTAGTGTACCTCTATATGCTTCATGCGAGCATGAAAAACTGGGTTCTTGGCCAACTGTATGCTGCTAATGTTGTCATAGAAAATGGCAACTTGTCTATCCACTGATAGACCCAGATCTGTAAGTAGCTTTCTCAACCAAGCTACCTCACATGCTGCCATAGCAACACCTTTGTACTCGGCCTCTATAAAAGTACTGGATAGAGCAACCGTAGGCTGCTTCTTGCTGCTCCAAGTTACAGCAGCACTCCCCAAAGAAAACATGAAGCCACTAGTAGATCTTCTATCTGAGATACTACCAGCCCAATTAGCATTTGTGTACCCTTGTATACATATCTCTGTCCCAGTTTCATAAAATAGTCCACAATGTAAAGTAGACCTCACATAGCTCAGTATGCATCTCAATGCATCCAAATGCGGCTTCTAAGGAACTTGCATAAACTGACTCACTAGCCTTACGCTCATGAATGAGGCCATGATCTGTGCATGGGAAAAGACTACCAAACCAAGTTTTAGTGTGCAATCTGAGAAAGAGGTCTGGCGGCTTGGTGCATTCGAGGTACCGAAGGAGACACATGAGGTATTGACATGGATGTTTGAAAGGACTCCTTGGATAACAGATGTAATCAAAATGCAAATTGATGGTCAACTTTTAGATGTAGAAAACATAGGAAAGTTCAAGGTGGATTGGCATCTTGGGGGAGATTTGAAGACAATTAAATGCATGATGGGTTGTGATCAAGGCGCGACATCGAGATGGCCTTATCCATACTGCAATGCTCAGATTGATATTCCTAGGCAGAAAAAGACAAATGGAAAAGGTATACAAAAGGTTCGTTCTATTGGGAAGGATGCCTCCAAAGGTCCCAACAAAAAAGGGAAGAAGAAACAAGAAGATGCAGTAGATCCATGATGGGTTGTGATCAAGGCGCGACATCGAGATGGCCTTATCCATACTGCAATGCTCAGATTGATATTCCTAGGCAGAAAAAGACAAATGGAAAAGGTATACAGAAGGTTCGTTCTATTGGGAAGGATGCCTCCAAAGGTCCCAACAAAAAAGGGAAGAAGCAACAAGAAGATGCAGTAGATCCAACCCGAGTCAACTGATTGATGAAGATGAGGAACAACCAAATGCAAGATGGGTGGAAGGTGTCATGTCTCGTGATACGCTAGAAGAACCAAAGAGGAATTCAAATTGGAGCCCCATCATTAATTTTCCACTAAAGAATATCCACTTTTGCACACTTCATGCATTCATGAGAATCTTTGATCGATTGCTTAAGTACCATATCGATTATGCATTCACAATGCCTACAACACAAGAGAGGAAAGTTACAGCCCTTGGTAAATTAGAGCATCTTTTGAATTCTCTGGGGGCTGCCATGGCAGAAACGTGAAAATTGAAGTGAATAAGCAGGCCTTTGGTATGTCATACGAGGTTGCTCAAAAGGTCTCCATGACTGGATCAAAGGCAAGGAGATT
Source organism: Cibotium barometz (assembly GCF_041138505.1). Taxonomy (NCBI): domain Eukaryota; kingdom Viridiplantae; phylum Streptophyta; class Polypodiopsida; order Cyatheales; family Cibotiaceae; genus Cibotium; species Cibotium barometz. The sequence goes on from NC_141099.1 coordinate 5,429,067, forward strand.
TTTGAAGAAGCGAGCAAACATAGAGAATTCAAAGAAGACTTGGGGACTCTGGAGAGACCTGTGTGCAATCACCACAAATGTAGATTCTCCAATGCCAGCTCTTGTAAATATGCGCAAACAGCTTTGGATAAATTTCAATAACATGGCTTGCATTATGAATCAAAGTAGCATAACTGCCCAAGAACGAGCATCATTCCAACAACATATCATAGAATTCACCAAAAGTGTGCTAGGTGCTTGGGGAGACAGTAAAGTAACACACTATATGGTAAGTTGTATAGTAAAAAAATAAACTGGTGTTTTAACCTTGACTTTTTCTAATTAAATTCTATTGTCATGTGTACAGCACATAGTTTATGTGTATGGTGCGTATTTCATGAACAAGTATGGATTGCTCGACATGTGGAGTACCCAAGGGATGAAGAAATCACATTATAAAGCAAGAGGGGTTTATTTCAAAAATACAAGACATGGAGGTGGAGCTTCTGTAGGAGGAACACATATAAACTATCTACAAGAGATGTTTAATTGGTTTTATCGCACAACCTTTGGAAGGGTATTGGTTAGGGACTGGGCCCAACAATCTAAGCTTGCGCAAGAGGCACGCAAGGCTGCAAAAAGTCATGCTCGGCTTGAATGGTTGCAGACCAATGCTCCCCATAGGCATGGTGCTTGCATGCACAAATGAGGAGACAAGGGAGGCATTGGGTTGTGCACGCACTAGCATAAATCTAGATGTAATAAGGCTAAGAAAATAAGTTTAGTTAGGTTTTCTTTTTTTCTCTTAAAAAAAACTATTAATAGTTCCTTCTCTCACTTCATTTTCATTTCACTTTTTTAGAGAGCTTGAGCTCAAGTTCTATGTAGACACCCACATAAGGACACCAGTACATCACCACGTTAGCATAGCCATACATGGATATGGCATGCACCAAGAACATCGCACGTGTTACCATGCCGTCACAAAACACAGTGCAAGACACCCAACGACCACATACTGGCGACACCACGGAAGAGAGTGACCCCTTGGATTCTAGGCAATGATTTATATTCACGTGATCACAAATTTTTTTTTGTTAATAACATGTGTTAACATGTTCCCAAAAAAGCCGATGGGAAGCTCCCTGATAACCGGATAAAATCCCGTCGGGGTTTTACAATACCTAGCGGTCTTGTCGGGAAAAAGGAATACCCGGCGGGTCCCGGAGGGGTCGTCATTCAGCCCGGCGGGGTACAATTTCCTATATATATGGGCCTGGGGGGTCCTTTGGGAGTTCATTTGCTGACAGTATACACAGGTAATGAAACTTGTGTTTGTGTGTGTGTGAGTGTGTGTGGGTGTGTATTCATGCGGGCAGCCGCATTGTCGCAATGCGCGGTAGGATGTGGGTGGTTCATCACACGAGGGATGTGTGTGTGGGTGTGTGTTCGTGCGGGAAGCCGCCCATTGTCGCAATGCATGGCAGGATGTGGGTGGTCCGCCACACGAGGGGTGTGTGTGTAAGGCCATTCTTCGGAATGGTGCTTACCTTGGGGCACTTAGTCGGTAACGCGGCTAGTATATGTCCTATGGTAAGTATGGCACGCCGTAGCGGTACTAGTCGTTAACGCGGCAAGCATAGTATCGTTATGGCGATGTCACCTTCCCTTCCCTTCCCTTTGTCAAATGCGAACATATGGTCGGTAACACGGCCAGTGTATATTCGTATCCTATTCGTATTCCCATAGAATCGGGCGGCATTTTGTCGTTAAAGCGGCAAGTTGGTGTCGTCCGCTAGTGCATATATTGTTTTTTGCATATTGCGGCATTTGATCGTTAACGCGGTCGAAAAAATGTCGTAAATTTGCTTGCATATTACGGCATATGATCGTTAACGCGGTCGAAAAAATGTCGTAAATTTGTTTGATTTGACTTGTATTGTTTTTATTGTGTTTGATCCATGCGATACTTGGTTGCTAACGCGGCATGAGTATTTCATGGATCAAAGTTTACATCATATTGTCTAAACGTTTTATTTTATAATATCGTGATTCGTAACTCGAAAAAATGAATATCTCTCTCTCTCTTCCTGCCCCCCTCTCTCTCTCTCATGATACACTTCACAACTCTTTCTCTCTCTCTCTCTCTCTCTCTCATGATACACTTCACAACACGATAGATGTGTAGATAAGGATTTCTTTTTTTTTTCTCTTAAAATATACATAATTCCTAATAGTTTCTTTTTTCTCCCTCTATTTACTTAAAAATTAAAACAGTATATTATTTTCCTCTTTAGTCTCTCTCTCTCTCTCTCTCATGATACACTTCACAATTCTCTCTCTCTCTCTCTCTCTCTCTCTCTCTCTCATGATACACTTCACAACTCTCTCTCTATCACGATAGGTGTGCAGATGAGGAGTGCTTCAAGAATACAAAACATTAATTTCTTCTCTTTAGGAACTCACAAAACTATTAAAAATGTCATCTAATGTTCCCTCTCTCTCTATCTGTCACACCTCTCTCTCTTCCTTCCCCCCTCTCTCTCTCTCTCATAATACCCTTCACAACTCTCTATCTGTCACACCTCTCTCTCTTCCTCCCCCCCTCTCTCTCTCTCATAATACCCTTCACAACTCTCTAATGTTCCCTCTCTCTCTATCTGTCACACCTCTCTCTCTTCCTCCCCCCCTCTCTCTCTATCTGTCACACCTCTCTCTCTTCCTCCCCCCCTCTCTCTCTATCTGTCACACCTCTCTCTCTTCCTCCCCCCCCCCTCTCTCTCTCTCATAATACCCTTCACAACTCTCTCTTTCTCTCTCTGTCACGATAGGTGTGTAGATGAGGAGTGCAACATGTATACACTTGATAAGTAATAATGCACTTGTTGCGGTTGTCTCACATTCGATAATGTATTGCATGATGTTGAGTTCAGTAATATTGTTTGATATTCCGTTTTGTATATAAATCCTACTTTTGTATTGATAATTTTTCCAAATACGATCATTTGTACAAGTACTTTTTATGAAATTAATGAAATGACTTCTTCCTCTATGTCAATATCTTGCTCCAAAATTCTTTAACCGTTTACCCTCTCGTCTACTAAATTAAGCTCATCTAAGTCAATATCTAAATTGTCTTCTATCTCAAGGGTGGTGCACGACGTGCGTCAACATCAAAGTTCTCGTCTACTACATCATCACAATTGTACATCCATCTGGGCATATCTTCTTCATACTCTTCGCTTTCAATGTCTCGCAAGATCTTTTCATTGCAATACATGTAAACAAGTTTATCTGCTCGATCTGCAAGAAGTCGATTGCGAATAGTATTGTAAATATATTTGTACATGCTCCAGTTTCTTTCTGAGCCCGAGTTTGAAGAGCACTGACTTAGAACCTTCATCGCAAGGTTGCGCAATAAAGCATAATTCTCACCACCACTCATCATCCACCACTTCCATGCAGGTTGCTCTTTAGCCATTTGTTGAACAAGGGAGTTGAAAAATAAACCCTCTTTCAATCTAAATGAGGTCATCTCATTTATGCACTTTACACGATCATCAACATTATTATAGAAAGTGTTTAGCACTTTATAAAAATCTTGCACCACCTCAACGTTGGACATCAAATCCATATTCCAATATTCAGGATCTAACATGTAAGCAGCACTGTGTAGTGGTGAATGCGCTCCAATCCATCTAGTATGAAAGTACTTCAATAGGACTTTTCTTTGTCTACTGGAGAATGGTACACACCATTGCTTTTCCACCACCACTGAATGCTCTAATTTCTCAGGACACTCCAAACTCCGCTGGACAGTCCACCATTGCATCCATGCTTTTCTGAGATTAGGCGCTCTTTGATCAAGACTTCGTACGGCATACATAACAGGCATCAGTGACATGGTATGCATCCATCACATTGTTCCACCACCTTCTTCTCGTAAGCGCTGCCTTCAAGACTTTGATTTTCTCTTTCACTTTTTCAAGTTGAGTGCTCTCCCAATCATGAAATGCCATGCATGTAAATGTTTCGCAAACTGCATCTTTATTTCAAAGAAGAGACTCAAAAGTGTAAAAGTGAGTGCAAAACCTAGTCTCCGCTGGAAGCTTTAACATAACTGACATGCGAGGTCGAAAAATATCTAATACTCTCTGTCTCTTGAGCATGAATCTCACAAGCTGGCGAGCAGTGTCGACGATTGAGGCAAACCATTTGGTATCATCACTTTTATACTAATCTTTTAATACAAGATTCAAACTATGAGTATTACAGCCTCTCGGAAAAACATGTGGATATTGTCGCTGTAGGATTTTGGATGCATTTTTGCAATTCTTTGCATTGTCCATGACGACTTGGACTACATTTTTGGCACCCACTTCCTCTATCATAGAGCCAATGACTTGAGCAATGTAAGCCCCAGTTTTGATTGAACCAGCTGAATCCACGGCACGGATGAAAGTCTCACCTCTAGGTGAAATAACCATTATATTAATTAATGGTTTTCTTTGTACATTAGACCATCCATCACTTACTATACTACATCCAGAAAGCTCTATATTGGTAAGAATTATTCTTTTTACACGTTCTTTTACTTGCGCATAACATTTCTCTAATAGATCATTTCGCATAGCATGGTACGTAGGCGGTGAAAACCCTGGTCCAAGCTCACCAATTTTCTTCCATGCTCTCTTCCAATGCTCACTGTCCACCATCATCATAGCACTCCCAGAAAAGTAAATCGCTTCAGCAAGGGTGAGTTGTGCATCATCGAGCCGACCTTGACGTAGGCTTTCTTGCAATGAAGTTTGACGCATGGGTATATTTCCTACGTCAAAGTTTCGCTTGCAGGAAGATGCACTGGGTAGATTACTTTCTGGTTGCACATTGACGTTCGGGGTACAAGCAGGCGATGTAGCGGGAGTTTGATGATTAGAACAACAGTGTTCTTGCTGCCTTGATACATTAATGATAGGAGTGTCATGTTTTCTTGAATCTTTCTTTTGAATTTCTTCTCTGATGCGTTTGGCCACTACAGGTGCAGAGGGGTGGGTACATGACTTTTTCTTCGGTCCGCCTAAAAAGTGTTCTCTTAGTCGAGGCACCCCACCTGGTTTTACTGCATGGCATAGCTTACACTCCCAATCTATGAATCGATCACCAACGTTAATTGCATATTGCCACTCTATCCCAGGTGCCTTTTTTTCCTGCTATTTAAAATTTGGACTCTATTGGAGGTATCACTGGATCCAACATTGTCCTCCATCTCAACAAATAACCTATTCAACCAAGCATATAACAATGAATACACAAATGAAAAAACAACAAAGTCACTCACGTATTACAAAACATACATTAGCAGACAAAGTACTTCGAAACTATCTTGACAAATACAAAAGATCATCACATAACACAAAACTACTTCGAAACTATCTTGCAAGGTCTGACTACAAAACTACTTTGAAACTATCATGCACATTGCACCCCCAATGAAGGATGCCTTTTGTACCCAATTAAGGATACTTTACCCAATCAAAGATCTATGCTTGCCCAATACTCTAGTATAGGACAATAGACCTTCTCTAACATTCACAAAGAAAATCAAAGATCTATGCTTGCCCAATACTCTAGTATAGGACAATAGACCCTTGTCTACTCTAAACTATATCAAGTATCAAGAACCAATACAAGCCCCTAAGCAGGACTCTTGGCTCCATCAAACCATTCATAAAGCAGAATGAGGTAGATTACCTACGTAGCTCAAATGCAAAGCTGAATGACTCCAAATTTATCCCTAAATCTCCGCAAGTATTAGCTACGAACCACACCCTGCCCCCAATTCAAAGAACTAAGGATGAGTGGCTCAATAGCCTTAGGAGTGCCTATAAGGAAAGACGACAGTCCCTAAGATAAGGATGTTCTTCCCAAGAGGACACTTCTAGCAACTTGAGAGCTCTACAAGTACTTTGAGGAGAGATATCACGCCCCCAAAACAAGGACTATCTTCCCAAAAGTTCCACGATGGGTGTCAGGCAGTGTTTATATATAGAATAGAACCCCGTCGGTGTTCTTTGCTTTTTCCCGGCGGGCCCGCCGGGATAAGCAGTTATCCCGGCAGGCCCGCCGAGAAAAGCAAAAGCTCGGAGGTATTACAGGACTAGTGGGTTCTGGCAGGTCATTGCTCAGGTCATGTGAATATACAATGTGATCACAAGTTTTAATATGTTAACAATAGGTTTTGTTAACGTGATCACGAAATTGTGGACGTTAATGAAATCCTTGATTCTAGGACATGCCCAATGGGATCACTAGAGTCCAACCCTCCTCCCACAGTAACACCAGCGTACACACATGCAGGCCCTTCTAGTGGGAGCAAGTGTGTGAAGAAGACCCCACAATGCAGCCACCCCCAGACATCAAGATAGAGAGGTCAATGATGAGCAGTTTGACTGGGTTGGTGAAAACATTCCTACATTGCGCAGCACCATAGGTGGCAAGACCCTACTACCAGGACAGGGTCCCCTACCTACCCGGGAGGAACTTGATACACAGGTACCACAACAACAAGAGGAGGAGGATTCAGACTATGAGAGAGACCAAGAGGAGGTTCCTGCAAGTGCGTGCAAGCGTAGAAAGGTCAAGCTCTTCAAGCCAAGGAAGTCCCAACCTCGTGAACACACTAACACAATAGAGGGAGCTCCAAGGAGGAGAAGGATGCGCTAAGGGCATAGGACTCTACAAGAAATCAAGTTTTATCAGAGGAACACTGAGTTGCTGAGATAAGAAGAGTCCCTTTTGCTTGCACAGTGAAGGAGATTCTCCAACGATATAGAATAGAGTTCCATGTGCAGGGGATTGCCCTTGAAGCATTGCAAGAAGCCTCCGAGGCTTAACTTGTTGGGCTTTTTGAAGACACCAACCTCCTTGCAATACATGCAAAGAGGATTACCATATCTGCCATGGACATGCAACTAGCTCGGCGTATTCGAGGGGTGAGCGAGACATGATCTAGAGATCTTAGATGTTAACATTTTTTTTGAAGAAACTCTTTTGTTTCAAACCCCCCTTTGTAACAAGCCTATCTGGCTTTCATTTGTAACCTTCTGATAATTAAAATTTTAAGTTTCTCTTACAATATCTCGGTGACATCATGTTTGTTTAACATGGAGTGTCTATCATGTGCCAGTTTGTCACCCAAGGCATCAGAAATGCTCCTGGAGGACTGAGGAAGCTGTGCCAGAACAGTGCGAATTTGGCCTCTGCAATGGCGATGTAGGCTCAAAATTTGCACTGTTCTGACACTTCTCCCCTAGCCACTTAGGATCATTTCTGATGAAGTTGAGCACACTAATTGTGAGAAATAGTAGTTTATAAGATAAAAATGCCTTTAATCATGTGTAAAAATATAGTGTTTATCATCCAATGCATCAGAACCGCTCCTGAAGGACTGGGGAAGCTATGCCAGAATAGTGCGAATTTAGACTCTGCAGCGACCGACGGGGCAAGCTCAAAATTCGCACTGTTTTGGCACTGTTACCCTAGCCACTCAGGATCATTTCTGATGAATTTATAATGAAGTTGAGTACACTAATTGTGAGAAACAATAGTTTATAAGATAAAAATAGCTTTAATCATGTGTAAAATTACATTGTTTGTCATCCAATGTATCAGAATGGGGAAGCTATGCCAGAACAGTGTGAATTCAGGCTCTACAGCGACGGTGCAGGCTCAAAATTCGCACTGTTCTGGCACTGCTCCCCCAGCCACTCAGGATCATTTCTGATGCATTTATAATAAAGAACTTTGAGTACACTAATTGTGAGAAACAATAGTTTATAAGATAAAAACAGCTTTAATCATGTGTAAAATTACATTGTTTGTCATCCAATGCATCAGAGTTTCTCTTGGAAGACTGGGGAAGCTATGCCAGAACAGTGCAAATTTAGGCTCTGCAGTGACAGCGATGGTGTACGCTCAAAATTCACACTGTTCTGGCACTGCTCCCCCAGCCACTCAGGATCATTTCTAATGCATTTATAATGAAGTTGAGTACATTAATTATAAAAACAGTAATTTATAAAATAAAAATACCTTTGATCATGTATAAAAATACATTATTTGTCATCCAATGCATCAGAATTGCTCCTGGAGGGCTGGGGAAGCTATGCCAGAGAACAGTGCCAGTTTGGGCTCTACAGCAGTGCAAGCTCTACAGCAGTGCAAGCTCAAAATTTGCACTCTTCTGGCGCTGCTCCCCCAGCCACTCAGAATCATTTTTGATGCATTTATAATCAGGTTAAATACATTGATTATGAGAAATAATAATTTATAAGATAAAAATACCTTTAATCATATGTGAAAATACATTATTTGTCATCCAATACATCAAAATTGCTCCTGAAGGGCTGGGGAAGCTGTGCCAAAATAGTGCGAATTTGGGCTCTACAGCAGCAGTGCAGGCTTAAAATTCACACTGTTCTGGCACTGCGCCCCAGGCTCCTAGGGTCATTTCTGATGCATTCACAAAAACATTGATGGTACAAACTAGAAAAAACAATGATATACTTGATGAAAATAGGTTTGCAAAATTTGTATTGTATTCATAATAAGCAATGATACATCATCTTTACAAAAGCTTTCTTACAATATTGAGCTTCCTTCTCTTGTTAATCGGACAGAGTGTGCTAAAGGAGTGATTAGGCTATTTCTTGAGGATCCTCTATACCTATGCTTTTGGCTATACCTATACGAGCAAGAAGCTTACCCCTAAATCTAGAACCAAAAACATCGAAGGCAAGGGATTTTTTAATCAGAACTATACATTTGGTGCTCTGTGCCATAGAGGCTACACAGAGCACCTTAGAGAGGGCTTTTAAAAAGAAGAGAGTGAAGGCAGATTGAGGGGTGTAGTCCCTGTGGATAATGGCGATGCCATCCACAGGAAGTCGACCAAGATAATGCACCAACATAGCATCATGTCCATGGACCTTGGCCTGGTCTCTGCTCTACCGCCTCTCCTAGCAGCAAATGCGTCAATTTCAACCACCCTCTGCAACCAAAGGAAAAATCAAAATATTTTCCTATACATGATTACAAATGTTTCTAGGTTGTAAAAGGTCGATTATTACCTCTTGCTCAATGTCTTCTTTTGCCAAAGTGCTAGTGGGGGCGGAGAGGTCAATCGAGGACTTAGCCTCATCCTTTTTTGGTTCTTTGGTCTCCTCCATCACTCCAGCGCAAGGGTATACTTTTCAGCCTCTAGCTTGTCGTGTAAGGTTGTGAATTCCTCCTCTCGAACTACGGCTTGCTCTACCGTCTCAACCACAGTTTCCTTGACCAAAGCAACTGTCTCTGCAATAGATTCTCCAAGGGGTAATATAGCACTATCTAAGTGAGGACCGAGGTTGGACGTATCAAGGTCCACCTCACATCGCGTGCATATAATGCCCAAGCATTCCCCATCCTCTTCACCTCTTGCTTATTGAAGGTATAGTAAGCTCCTGCGGGATGCAGATGTCAATGAAGCGTTCAAGGCGCTTGATGTAGGGGCGGGCATATTGTTGAATGTACTTAAGCAGCTCAATAGGCACCCATCGATCATTGGGGCAATGGGGAAAAAAGATGGAGTGGGGAGCCAAGTATTGCTCCATGTATGCAATCTGCATCTCATAATGTTGGGATGCAAGGGCGAGCGACTTTTCAAAGTCGATTTCACGAGAGAACATGACAAAGTGGGTAGCCATGTGAATGCAAAGAGATAGTGTGAGCTCATGCTTGGTTTCTATCGCATGAAAATGAGAAAGAAGGTACCTTTGGCTATTTATAGTTAAAATTTAAAGTTTGGCCTTTTCACACTAGACCGCTAGACAAAAAAATTATAGTTTGAAAAAATATTAAGATTTTAATTAAATAAAGATTGGTTAAAAAAAGAGCCTGCTACAAAATTACAACCATATCATCTAATCTAAAATTGTTATAATGTCTTCATTTTTTGCCCCTCTCGTGACATTTACTTCATGTTGATCTCAATCTCCTTGTTGACTTGAAAGCTTGTCATTGCCTTGTTGACCCTCGATCTTGAAACTCTTGCCCCTCACGTGCATCAAAACAGGGGCTATTTCCCTATATACTTAGTTCATCTTCAAGCTCTTCCTTGCTCCTGAAAATTCAAGGTCCCCCATTTGCCATGATTCTGAGACCATGGTTGTCCCCTCCTTACGCTTCCCAATCTATAAAAATATAGAAAGTGGCACAATAACTAGAAAGTGTAAGGGTTAATTCTAGACATGTAGTGGAATCAGATATACCTTTCTTCTCATCAACTTGAAACTTGACTCTTCCACATTGTGAAAGCCCATGATGCTAAAGTGTTGATGTAGGTCTGCTAGGCTCCAATGCTTGCTTACTTTCTGCCACTCGCTCAATCCATCCATTTTGCATCATTACAGCTACCTCAATAGGCATAATTTCTTCTTCTGAGGCTTGAAGTGGGATCCATGTCCCGTGCTTTTGCATCTATCTTTGGTAGTGCAGACGTATGTACAAAATAGAGCGTGCCTTCAAGAACCCGAAAGACACTGTAGAATCTACTACATTGCACTTGTACACATCACCTTGATGTGACCCCTCATTAACCTCCTAACCCTCTCCTACTAGTCCTTGAATGAGGTCAGACCGTACCTCCTTCCAAATATACATTGTTTTTGTTTGGTGTATTGGCATGGAATTGAACATGTGCATAAAAACATGTAAAGGACAAAACCATTTTTTTGTGAGTGACCCCCCCGAGGCCACCCCTAACTCAAGATTTTAGGAGAACAGTTTTGGATTAGGCACGATGATGACCTATTAGTTCACTGTGTGTGATTTTGACGCACCACTATGGCTTCACTTCATAGGCATGAACATGCACGCTTTGTGGGCCTCATCTAAGCCACCCTTGACTTAAGCTTTATGAGAACAGTTTTGGATTAGGCACCCTATCCATAATCAATTGATCCATGCCCCCATTCCATCTCCATCAGTGGCTACCTCTAGCCTAATCTATAAGAATGATAGTAGATTATCTAGGAGGTGTAAGGGCTTGTATAGGTAAGTAAGTAATTGAATCTCTCTCTCTCTCTCTCTCTCTCTCTCTCTCTCTCTCTCTTTGTATTAATTCATTAGTAAGATTTGCATTGATATTAACATGATGATTTACAAGGTTGGAACAAGGTGAAAGGAAGTTATGCATGTCTCATATATGTATGCATATTCTCATCTATGCACACATGTTCTCATTTGTGCATGCATGTCTCATCTATGCACACATGTTCTCATGTATGCATGCATGTCTCATATGTGCCTTCATGTTCTCTGATTTTTGCATGCATGTTTTCACGTTTTTGTGTATGCACGTACTCATTTACACATGCACCAATCAAGAGCCCTCTTTGTAGTCCAGATTTGTCAATAAAAGCTAGTAAAATACATGTTGAAAGCTTAGCTTAGTAAGCTTTGGTAAGGAGATAAAGAAGGTGATTAACACAAGAAAATGCCTGAAAATCGCACACACACAACTAAGTGATGGTTCTTTCTTGATCCTCACACCCTCCATCACTAAAAGGAGACATGATTGCACACAAACAAGAGAGAGGAGATGCAAGTAAAATATATGTTGAAAGCTCAGCTTTAAGATTTGGTAAGGAGATAAAGAAGGTAACTAACACAAGAAAATGCCTAAAAATTGCACACCCACAAACTAAGCTATGGTTCTTTCTTGATCCTCACACCCTCCATCACTAAAAGGAGACATGATTGCATGGAAACAAGAGAGAGGAGATGCAAGAAGCAAGAAAGTGGAAGAGAGGGAGAAAAGAAGAGCCACAACCTCTTTTCATGAGTCACACACTTCTCCAAGAAGCAAGAAAGTGGAAGAGAGGGAGATGCAAGAAGCAAGAAAGTGGAAGAGAGGGAGAAAAGAAGAGCCACAACCTCTTTTCACGAGTCACACACTTCTCCAACCACCCAAACTACCTTTTCTTGGTATTTTATTATTTCAAAAAGCATAAAAATTGTATTTATCCTAAAGTGGAAACTTTGAGGCTTTATTTTTGCTTACATGGCTAAGGTTTCTATACTATAAACCAAAGTAAAGAGCAAAATGTGTATGGCATTTAATAAATTCTTAGACTAGCTATATATGTCGTCACTTTTTATAAAGTGGTCCTAAATTTTACAAAGGCATAAATTCCAAAAAAGGTTGATAAAATAATTAATTTTGTCGATGTAAAACCACATTCTTTTATCATTTTTGGTGCCACAATTGGAGCTTAGTACCTCAACCCAATCAATGTGCTGTGAGCTTCTACATTGCATGCTTCACAAATACTGAAGCAGTCTGAGCAGTTATATTAGACTCATTAGCAAGAATGCCCCAACCCATGACATGAGTCCTTCATGTTTTCAAGTTTATTTTTTAGGATTGGTTACCCTTGCATATGTAAATATGATTGGTTTTCCCAATCATGAGAACCAGCCTTGTGTCTCTCATATAAGGTCTTTCGAGGATCATGGTGTATGACTCTCTTCTCTGAAAATCCATCACCATGAATGTGTGGTGCAAGCTTAATCTTTGCATCCTAAAGAATGCCCAAAGGTTTAGCTGTGTTCTCATTGGAAAGCTTGACCACCACGAGGTTTGTACCTACAAGAGTGGTGTGCTTCCCTAGGCCTCCTAGAAACCCTTGGTGATTATGCTAACACCAGCACCACTATCCAAGATTGTGGAGACTTTCATTCCTTTATAAATAATGGGTATCAGGACATTCATTTCATTGCTTTCAAAGTAGTTCCCTAGCTTGTTCATGGGAACTTTTGGCTATCCTTTTATCTTGGGTATGGAAGGAGAGTGCTCATTTTGACATCCTCCTCCTGTTCGGGTTTAGGTTAAGCTATGTGGACTCTTAAAGTCCCATTCATCCAGGTCAAATAAGTCTCTCAAAAATTTAGAACTTTCTTGTAAAAGAGAACTAATTGGGACTTGCAATTTTGAGGATAAGAAGGCTATGAGGCATGTTATGTCCCTCGTGTGATATTCATGTGCTCACTTAGCTTATACTTACTTAGAGGTGGGCTTGGAATTTGTAATGTGTAGGGGATGTGCATTGATCATTTCCTAGGAGGCAGTGCCTCTCATGGGGTCAAAATGATCGGAGAAAATATTATGGTGTCATGTGATGACCCATGAAAGGACAACTTTCACCTGCCTTGAGTCCTCCTTCACTGCATCTAGCTATGTAGATTGTGGTTGGATTGGTTCAAAAGGCAAAAGCTCTAGAACTGGCTCTTTATGCGCTCTTAAGAAAGATTATAGTATCAATCAAGGATTGGCTTTGGGATTAGCTCAGGAAAGGTTAATGGTTTTTACTCAACCACTTTCACTTTCTAAAGTGTTGGTTCTAGTTTAGCTTGCACCTTCCTTACGAGATCTTAGGCTTGTTTTACTTATGATTTCTCCAATATGGGGTTGGGTTACTCTTTGAGTTTCTTTGGAAGGTTTGCATAGTAAATGGCATTCTTTTCTTTGGGAAGAATTAGTTTTAATGGGAGATCACACGTTGCCTCTGTGAAGGGATGCAGCTTTGAAGCTATCATCCGAACCACTTCCCAATGGTTATGATGCCATTGCCCTTTGCTACTGAGAGACAAATGATCCTACATTGGGTTTCTATGAGATTTTTGAGGTCTTCTTCTTTTGACATCTGGTTCTGGTTCATTATCCTTTTTAGGGTTTGTTGTGGCCTTTGAGGCTTGCACCTATGGCTCTTAGATTGTTATCTTCGAGGTCGAAGCTTGAGCTTTCTCTTTCTACATTGCCAAGTTAGATGTCTCCCTCGACTTGGTCTAGAGCCTTGTGAAGGCATTAAGGGTGGCATTAAGGGGGGGACTATATGAACTCCACCTTATACACTTTCTATTTCTACTTTTCCTTAGATGTTTCCCTAGACTTGGTCTAGAGCCTTGTGATGGAATTAAGGGGGGGGACTTTATGAATAAGTCCACCTTGTACACTTAACAAGTTAAGGCTGATCAAAGTGGCTGATGCTGAGCCTTAACAAGTTAAGGCTCATCAAAGTGGCTGATGCTCTGGCCCACTTAGATGATTGTCACTCTATTGGGACAATCCTTAAATTCATGTTCAAATCCACATAACAAGTGCCTTTGTATGGAATGACATTAGGGTTTCGCACTGGATTCGAGGTTGGATTTGGGACACTAGTAGGTGTGATGGTTCTATGAGGGTACTCCACAACACGGTGTGGGTCCTTACAATGTAAACATTAAAGAGGTGATCTATATGCCATATTGTTGAGGTCCCTTGCTCTTTGTTACACCATGGCCTCAAACAGAGAGATATAGTTTATGTTTTAGGGTTATTTCTAGATATCCATATAAATCATATTACTCATATAATTCATAGGTCTCTTATTCAGGACTCTGAGTCTATTGGCAAAGTCATCAAGCACTATTGTATTGTTGTTGGTGGATCTAAGAGGAACCCATTGGGGTGGTAACACCAGAGGTGGCTATGGCATCGGTGGTGGTCTCTGTATATACCTCTCGATATAGGGTTTTGATATGCAGGAATTGGATCTTGTGCATACTGAGAAGTGACTCATGCATGGTAGGGCTATTGGTTCCTTGGGCATCAGGGGCATAGATTATAACTTAGTATTAGATGAAATGGGGAAATCCCAATTCCTAGATGGCTGTGTTTTGGGAAATCCCAATTCCCAGATGGCTATGTTTTGGAGAAAAATGAGATATATTTGGTCATGCATCCATTTCTCGCATGTTCTCTAGAGAAAGATATTCCCTTTCTAGGTGTGCAACTATGCCATGTCTAGTTATTATAAATTGAAAAGAATTGTCAATAATATGAACATTAATCAGATCAACTATGTGAGCTACATCTTGCCTATTCTTGTGTGAGAACAATGTGGCCAAGAGCTTTGGCTTAAACCATCATGAGACCTTCTTCTAGTGAGCGTAGTTTTCTTTCTCCAAAATATCCGGTTGAATCCGAATTTCCAATCATTCCTTCATCGGTGTACTTATAGCATCATTGGCAACCAGAACGCTCACCACCTATTCCTAAGGGGCCTTTTCGATAGTTCCTTGCTCATAGTACCCAACAATATATTCACTTATAAAAATCAAGATGGAATCTCCATTGAAGATCAGCAAGATCAACCAAAAGATCCATATAAAAGAGCCATGGATTCATCCGTTGAGGACCAGCAAGGTCAATCAACCAGATCCATGCCCGGCTTCAGAAAACAACTCTTACTCCTTGTTCCAATATCTTCCCCGATGCACGTGTGGGTATCTTCAGCAACCCAGAGCCCAAGCACCGTATGGTCAGCACCCTCTAGGATCCTTCGCAAAAATGAGTAAATGCTCACATAAGATGAAGAGTTAACTGAGTACAAGGTTTATTAGTTAAAAACTATGAGATATTACTAAAAAAAATGAGATATTTTGGAATAATAAAACATTTTTGACACCTTGGTGAGTGGGAGACTTTAAGGTAGATGCCTATTTCACACATGTGGATGAGTTTTTAAATCAAAAAAATTATGATATTTTAATCTCTCCTCTCTCCTGGATCAAACTAAATCAAAAGGGAGCCAAACTAGTCCAAATCTTGTCCAAATTCAGCCAAATTGAAGCTGGAAAATTCTAGAACTTAGTTGGACTCAGTTATTGGACTCCCTCACCTATAAATAGACCCTCATTATTTTGTATTATCATCTTTGAGCTATACCATGCCAATATTGCATTAAATACTCATATTTTCTATTATCCCTTAAAAATCCTCTACTTTTTGAGAGAGTGGAGCGTCTCTCTCTCTTCAACCATCCTTGGAGCTTTCCTCTCAACACACTAACCAATTGATTGGTTGGGGCTTCTTCTAAGATAGAGAAGCAAGCAAAATTAAGAGGTAAGGTGTAATTTCATGGTTTTTCTCTACTATTCTCAATGTTTTCACTTCTCAACCCCTCTCAAGCTTGAGAAGTTTCTAAATTAAGTGTTTATAATGCAAATCAAGCTTTTCTTAAGAGTTGTAATGAATAATTAAGAAAAGTTTACATTTATACTTAATTAGGATGCTTTTTATTTTTATCTCTCTCCCCCCAAAAGAATGGTCATTCCTATGACCAAATCTCTATTCAAATGATGCTTCTCATTGAAAAATTCTCAATTCACAAATCAAACTCTAGGCTTGTAAAGCTAGAGGTAAAGAAAGTGGCTTTTTATACTTTTATGCTTCTAAAATTATGATAATCTTATGATTTAAATCCATAAATTGGATTTAAGTTTAGAAGATAGTTATACTATCATAATTGTATTACTAAGTTTATTCTTTTCGAAAATATTAAAAATTCAGTAATAGCAGCGAAGCTATGGCTAAATTTTTAAGAAATTGATACATAAGTCATTCTTATGCATAACATGAAAACAGGACTTCCTACCATATTCTAGGATTGGTCATCCTATTCTAAAAGAATCATTTTCATCACATTCAATGAAAAAATAATTTTTAAGGTTTATGTATAATTAAATAATTAAGAAAATAGAAAATTATGGTAATTTTATTTAAATGATAAAAGATGAATTCCCATGACATTTGGAATTCAATCATTCAAAAGGAAAAAGTGGAATTCTTTGCATGTTTAATTAATGGATATTTTTTATTAAAATTCAAAGAGGAATTTTAGATAAATTTATTTTATGCATAAAATATTTAAATGATAAAAGAGGAATTCCCATGACATTTGGAATTCAATCATTTAAATGGGAAAAGTAGAATTCTTAGTATATTAAATTAATGGATATTTTTTATTAAAATTCAAAGAGGAATTTTAGATAAATTTATTTTATGCATGAGAAATATTTAAATGATAAAAGAGGAAATCCCATGACATTTAGAATTCAATAATTCAAAAGGAAAAAGTGGAATTCTTATCATGTTGAATAAATGGATATTTTTATTTAAATTCAAAAAGAAATTTTAGATAAATTTATTTTATGCATGAGAAATATTTAAATGATAAAAGAGGAATTCCCATGACATTTGGAATTCAATCATTTAAATGGGAAAAGTGGAATTCTTAGCATATTGAATTAATGGATATTTTTATTAAAGAAAAGATGAATTTTAGATAAATTTATTTGATGATAAAAGAGGAATTCCCATGATATTTGAGATCCAAGAAATTAAATGGGAAAAAGAGAAATTTTTAGCATAATTCAAATTATGAGTATTTATCAAAAGTGGAATTTTGAGCATTATTGGAAAATATGGATAGAATTGATTTTTGTAGATCCCATGAATCTTTTACTCAAAAAGAAGAATATTGAATATATTTCACAACAAGCCCCATGAGCATGGTACCAAAGGATGATGCTTACTTTGTGAGTATTTATCTCTTTAGATGAAAATTTGTATAGCTTTTGTGAGTAGGGTAAGTATATGGTCATTGTTCTCTATGTAGATGACCTCATCTTAACGAGGAATCACCATAAAAAGTTATCACAAAGATAATAGATGCTCAATGCAAAGTTTGAGATGTGATAGATCTTAGGCTCATGCATTATTATTTGGGGATTGAGGTCTGGCAAAAGCTAGATAATATTCTCATCTCAGCAAAAATATGCAAGTGAGATACTCAAGGTATTTGGTATGACTGAATGTAAGGTAGTTGGTACCCCAATGGAGATTGATCTAAAGTAATCCTTCGAAGACACCTAGGACCTTGTGGATGAGACCTTATACAGGAAATTGGTTGGTAGTCTTGGTTGTTAGTAGTATTATCTTCTTGTGTAATACTAGACCAAACATTAGTTTCATTGTTGGTGTTTTGATCAGGTTCTCCAACAGAAAGAATCATTAAAAGTAGGTATACAGGTGTTGGGAAGGTCCTCCAATAGAGAGAATCATTGAAAGTAGCTATGCATATGTTTCAATACATCCAAAATATTGAGGAGTATGGCATTAACTACACTGTGGGTAAGACCCTCAATGTCTTTTGTGACGACTCAGATTGGATAGGTGATTTAGACATCAGGTCACAACAATAACAAGGTATTGTTTTCTCTTAGTTCAAGATGCATTTCTTGGATCAAAAAGATACATCCCACTATTTCACGTCCCTCAACAAGGGCTAAGTACAAAGCTGTAATCAGGTGCTCATAATAACAAGGTATTGTTTTTCTCTAGGTTCAAGATGCATTTCTTGGATCAAGAAGATACAGCCCACTATTGAACTCCCCTCAACAAGGGCCGAGTACAAAGCTACATTCTTTGCATCATGAAAGGCATTGTGGCTAAGGAGGATTCTATAGGTGTTAACCACTCTGGTTAATATTACCTTTCAAGCGTGGTTACGCTCATTGTAACTCATATTTTGTAACCGGACAAAAAATCACTTAATGTAAAAGAGACATGGGATGACCAAGCTTACGGCTTATGTAATGCTGTTCATAGGAAAGAGTTGTACATAGAGATAGGAAGACTAGTTTTGGGCCCCCAATTAGTGGCCGACCATTGTAAACTATAAGCTCTTGTATAGAAGACATTTTATGAAATATGAAAGTGGACAATCTTATTAGTCTCATTTGAGTTTTGCCTCTCTCTCTGTCTCACTCTCATGAGCTTTTGAATGTATGCTTGCGTGCTTAATTGTTGGTGTGTGCTTGTAGGAATGGTGATGCTCTAGATTCTCTCCTTCTCTCCCCTCTCTTTTCTCTCTACTAAGTCCCTCTTGCATGCATGTGGCATGGAGTGAAGGTTGAGCTTTCCATAGCTCCCTCCTTCTTGCTCTCTACCTAGCTATTAAATCTCTACTTGGCTAACACAAGTAGAGGTGGAGTGAGTCCCCTATAGTGGCTTCACATCGAGGAGTTAACCGTCATTGGGGTTGTCTAAGTGCACCTCTCTGAACTCGACCCTTGCATGTTATTTCTCTTCTTCTCTCCATCTTGCGTGTGCAAGGTAGTATGTTAGGATTAACATCTTTGGCACCATTGTTGGTCCAGAGTTCATTTAGCTTAAGGTCCTCCACTTAGTTCATTTTCTAGAGTCCTTATTTGGCCCGGTTGGAGTGCAAATCCACCTTTTTTTTTTTAATTGATGGTGATTCCATTGAGCAATGGAGGTTAATCAGAGCATTGGAGCATTGAGGTCTTCACCGAGCATGGGAGAAGTAAGTAAGTGTTCAAACTTTGCCCTTGACATTCATGTAAATCTCTAATTTTTTATACTTCTTTCATCAAGTGTGCACCATAGCTTAATTAACAAATTAATCAGGTTTTTTAAGCATTGTAGCCATAATAGCTTGAGACTATCCGTAGCTCTCTATTAAATCAAAAACCCAAAAAATCAGTGGAAGATGCGTGAAATTGCAAGAATCTAAGGGAAAACAAGGTAAAAATCACATTCTACAAACTTTTCTGAGAAGCAAATGGTTGTTCCTTTAATAGGCCACATCCATGTGGCACTTATGCCACACACGTTCCATTCTCTAGCCAAATCTTGGATGATCTCTAGCCTTGAATGTGGTAGTTAGCATTAAAAATAGAATAATTGCATTAAGTGGGCATAAAGGGAATTCAATTGCATTAAACCAAGTAGGTACAGTTACACTATCAGGGAATATAGTGGGTGACAGTTAGACCTACAGCTTTAAATTCTCTAAAAAAATCTATGAATCTGATAGTGCCATGGCCATTCCATTTGTGCCCCGACTGTTTCATTTGTGCCATGGCCGTTCCTTCTTGAAGGGTATGCCTATTCCAAATAATTCATCTTGTTTGCCACGTCCATGTCTATTTTGCCATGCCTGTATCATTTCCTTTTGCCCTAGCTCCAGAAAGCGTACGGCCATTCCACTTGTACTTGTGCCATGCTCGTACTAGTTATCTTGTCTAAAGCGTATGCCCATACCATTCACCTGCCACACTCGTACCTTCTCTGATCTGAAAGCGCACACCCGTTCCTTCTTGAAGCCATGCCCATATCCTTGAGGAAGCGTACGCTCGTGCCATCTTCTCCTTGAGAAGTGTACGCCCATTCCCTTCAGAAGCGTATGCCCGTACCATCCCAAATCGTACGGCTATACCATTCCCAAAAAAAAAGATTGTTTAAAGGGGGGTCTTGCACAACAGTTCCACACTTCCATGCACCTACATTCGGGTAAAGTGGAGTGAAAAAACCCTCTTTTTCATAAGGTCAGACCCATCGGTCAATACCTCATGGAGCCAAACAATGCTCGTCGTTGATAGCACTAGTGAGAGTGAAGACCATCCTAGCACGGGACAAGAAACTCCTAACCTCAAGATAGGAGAACCCGAACCTCGGTGTATGGATAGACCACCTATCCAAGAGCAATATCCTACCTCTCCCACACATTTGCAAAGAATGCTTGCTTCAAGGCTCTGCAATATTATCCTAGGAAACACACAGTCGGAAGAGTCCCAACCCAAGGTGAGAGGTATGGAACATCAACAAGAAAGTGAGCCCACGCTATCTCTAGATCCTAGAGAGGAAATAGGGTAGAGCGAAAGCCATCAAACCCACACCCAACCATTGGTTTGGAGAGCCATGTCTCAGGAGTGGCTGATTTATACAGGGTCCAAAGACCCATCCAAAACCTAAGATCAAGTCCATCTTCCCAAGGACCAGAAACATCATACCAAAGAGAAAGGGCCTACCCAGCCTAGTCTCACCAGCCCAATCCATCTCTATATGAATAGTACCGACCATAGGGAGCATACCAAGGGTACCAGAGAGGAAGGGCCTATCCAACCCAGTCTCACTAGCCCAGTCCATCTATATATCAACAATACCCACCACCACAGGGAACACACCAAGGTACCACATGGGACCACAAGGGGCACAATCTAGCCCACCCGCCAATGGTTTATTATCCACCTGGCCCTACTCCTCCTCCAATCAATCCTCAACCAATACCCGCTCCAGCCATGGCAGGGCTAACACCAGAAATGTTAAGATTAGCCATGGAAATAGGGAGGGGGGTGGCTGCGGGCATCACGCCCCCATTACTAGTGCAACTTGCACCAAGACCCAGATCAAAGCAGAACAAACCCACAAACATCTCAAAGCTAATCACTGAATTTGATGGGACTAGAGACCCCAACCCACATTTAGATATGTTCAATCAAATCTATGAACCTTTGGCCACGTGGAAGATCAAGTTAAGGTGAGTGCCTTTGTCCTCACCCTAGATGATAAAACAGGTCAATGGTTTAGGACCTTGAAAGCTAGGGAAACAAGGCCACCCTTGAAGCCTTGAAGGAGGCCTTCAAGGTAGGATATTCTCACCAAGGTACCAGATGGAGTCCGATGGAGCATCTACACAATGTCAGACAAAGGGATGGTGCAACCATCCAAACTATATCAACAGAGTCAGATATCTCCACTCTCACTACAGTGTCAGAGACAAGTTCTCTGATGAAAATAAGGATATTCTTGGAAGGTATGGATGACGTGCCCTTACAAAACTCATTGTATGCCTTGGCCCATACCTCCTTTGAGCAATGTTGTAGGAGCGCTATGGACTTTGAGGACAACTTTAAGGGAACACGTTCCCGATTAATTAAATATTTATGCATAAATACTAAAAATTTTATTCCCATGAATATGATGAAAATCATTCTTTTTACATAGGATGTCCAGCTCCCCAAAAGTAGAGAAAATTTAAGGGATAATAGAAAATATGATTATTTTAATGTAATACTGGCATGGTATAGCTCACAGATGAGAATACAAAAGAATGAGGGTCTATTTATAGGTGCGGAAGGCCACTAATTGAGTCCAACTAGGTTCTAGAATTTTCTAGCTTCAGTTTGACTAAATTGAGTATCCAAAAATGAGTAAATGCTCACATAAGATGAAGAGTTGAAAATGTACAAGGTTTATCAGTAAAAAACTATCAGCAATATTAAAAATATGGATATTTTGGGTATAATCATTCCATTTTGACACATGTAAGGAAGGGGAGTCCATTAAAGGAGGTGCATATTTCACATGCTTGAATGAGTTTTAAACTCAAAAATAATGTGATATTTTTATCTCTCCTCTCTCTTGAACCAAACCAAATCAAAAGGGAACCAAATCGAATAAAAAAGGAACCAAACTAGGTCCAAATCTAGTCCAAATTCAACCAAACTAAAATTGGAAAATTCTAGAAGTCAGTTAGCTTTGGTTAGAGCCTCCCTCTCCTATAAATAGAACATGAATCCTTTGAAAAAAAGGAGGAGAATTTTACTATTCTAGAACTATGCTGAAATAATGCTAATATTTACTATTCTCTAAAATTCCCTCTAATTTGTAAGAAATTGGAGCTTCCCTCTTTCTTCAATCTCCATTGGTGGCTCCTTCAACATACTAAACCAATTGATTGGTTGGGGGCCTCTACCGTGAACAAAGAATCAAGCAATTTGTAAGGTAAGTGATGAATTTTGATCTTTTCTATAATTTCTCAATGTTTCTCTCTTCTCAACCCCTCTCAAGCTTGAGAAGCTTAATTGGAATAGTTTTTAAATGCTATTGAAGTTAATTGATGAATGGTAGTGAAGAGTTACATAATTTGATGAATGCTATTGAAGTTAATTGATTAATGATAGTTAAGAGTTACATAAATTTCCATTAATGATAGTTAAGAGTTACATAAATTTCCATTTATGTTTAATTCAAATGGTTTTTATGTAGTTTCTCTCTCTCACTCAAGAAATGGTCATACTCATGACCCATTCTCAATCCAAATGAAGCTTTTCATAAAGTTTTTTCTTAATCCATCTATACTTGAGGTCAAATTAATGGCTTTTTTCTATGCTTTTAGTTTATGTATTTCATGAATATTGATGATTCAATCCATTATGGATTAATGATTCAATTAGGGATCATTCTAATTATTTTCTTAATGATAAGCTTTATCCCTTAGAAAAATTGAGATTTATCAGTCATAGCAGCGGAGCTATGGTAAATTTTTTATAAAAATTACGCATAAAATAGTTTCATTCAAATCATGAAAAGAGGACTTCCTACCATATTCTAGAAATTATCATCCTAGATTAATTGAAAGATATTCATTGTAAGCCTAGAGAAATTGATTTATATATTATGCATAATTGATTTTCATGCATAGAGGTATGCATTAAAGATTATTATTTTAACATAAAAGTGTTACTTTTATCATAATTAGATTTCATGCATAGAGGTATGCATAAAAGATTATTATTTTAATATAAAAGTGTTACTTTTATCATATTTGAAATTCATACATAGAGGTATGCATAAAAGATGAATATTTTATTATAAAAGAGTTACTTTTAACATAATTGAATTTCATGCATAGAGGTATGCATAAGAGATGAATATTTTAATATAAAAGTGTTACTTTTATCATATTTGAAATTCATGCATAGAGGTATGCATAAAAGATGAATATTTTATTATAAAAGAGTTACTTTTAGCATAATTGAATTTCATGCATAGAGGTATGCATAAGAGATGAATATTTTATTATAAAAGAGTTACTTTTAGCATATTTAAATTTCATGCATAGAGGTTTGCATAAGAGATGAATATTTTATTATAAAAGTGTTACTTTTAGCATAATTGAATTTCATGCATAGAGGTATGCATAAAAGATATAGGAAGTGATAAGATGTGATAAGATGCATATGAGATGAGTTAGGATGTGATAAGATGAGTTAAGAAGTGATAGGATGTGTATGGGATGAGGTAAGAAATGTACAGTGTGTGCTCTTCTCCTGAGTGGAAAGGGGCTGGCTTCTCTTGACATAAAGGTGGACAAGGGCTGGTTGTGATAGGGTGAGATTATGGATGTGAATGTGGAGGTGGATGTATGCATGTAGATGTGAATGTGAATGTGGATGTATGGATGTGAATGTGGAGGTGGATGTATGCATGTAGATGTGAATGTGAATGTGGATGTATGGATGTGAATGAGGATGTGGATGTAGATGCATGGATATAGATGTGGATGTATACATGTAGATGTAGATATATGAATGTGAATGTGAATGTGGATGTGGATGTATGCATGGAGATATGGATGTATGCATGTAGATGTGAATGTGGAGGTGGATGTATGCATGTAGATGTAGATGTATAGATGTGGATGTGAATGTGGAGGTGGATGTATGCATGTAGATGTAGATGTATGGATGTCAATGTGAATGTGGATGTGGATGTATACATGGAGATGTGGATGTATGCATGTAGATGTAGATGTATGAATGTGGATGTGGATGTATGCATGTAGATGTGAATGTACGCATATAGATGTGGATGTATGGATGTGAATGTGCATGTAGATGTGGATGTGAAAATAGATGCATGGATGTAGATGTGGATGTATGGATGTGAATGTGGATGTGGATGTGGATATATGTATGGATGTGAATATATGATATGTGATGTGAAGGAATTTGAAGTGATGAGATGGAAAATGATGTGATGGGATAAGTACACATATAAATGGAATGTGGAATAAGTAATGTGGATTGATGAGGGATAATGTGGAAAAATGAGAGTTTATATAGAAACTATATTTGTAAACTGTTTGTAAATACTGTTTGTAAATGGGTGTTTTATGTCAATAATGCTGGGGAAGCATTTTGACCGTCTTGTGATTAAGGTCGTGGAGACCTAACTGATAAAGTTGCAACTGCTGACGGAGAGTCAATGGTGGACGTCTCGTGTAGCAAGGTCGGCCGAGGTCTTGACCAGCCTTGGTTCGATTAAAATGGTGAGCTTCCGGTACGGTGGATGAGGGACCAAGGAAGCGGCCTATGAGTGAAGCGCTAGGTCACATACGAAGGATCCTAGAGGGTGCTGACCATACGGTCCTCGGGCTCTGGGTCACCTAGGATACCCACGCATGCGTCGAGGAAGATATTGGAACGAGGAGTAAGAGTTGTTTTGTGAAACCGGGCATGGATCTGGTTGATTGACCTTGCTGGTCTTTAATGGATGAGTCCATGGCTTTTTATATGGATCTGTTGGTTGATCTTGCTGATCTTCAACGAGAGTCCATTTGGATTTTTATAAGTGATTATATTGCCGAGTATTATGGGCTAAGAACTATTGAAAAGGCCCCTGAGTGGACAGGTGGTGAGCGTTCTAGTTGCCAATGATGCCATAGATACTCTGATGAAGGAATGATGGGAAATTAAGAATCAACTGGATAATTTGGAAGATTGTGATCAGTGATACTATGGTTTCATTAAAGGATTATTTTAAAACTGATTGAATCTGTGAAAAAGGCAATTTCATATTGGGTGTGTAAGTGGTGTGACTAGTTTTATTTTTGCATGAATATCCGGCTAGGGGGCTTGGGAACTCTTTTCCTTGGTACCTGGGACAAAACCTAACCAAATTCCTAATTGGATCCCATTACTACTGTGGTTGGGTGGTTGGCTAACCCATGGGACTGGATGGGGTTAGGCTGGACTGATGGATCCGTAAATCGAGACTCAATTTCTATTATTACGATAGATAAAGTAAATCCCGGATACTAATTGTTCTATGAATAGGAATCAACGGCTGTGCCTCTTTGATGGGAAAAAAAGCGTTGATCCCAATGATCCAAGTGCAAGTTTCTTCCTTGATCTGATCGAGTATCTTTATAGGTACAATCCGATCAGCTTGATCAGTAATGGTCTTGACTACGTTAGAGAAAAAAGTTATCCTGGTGGAATCGCCCGTGCTTTCCGGGTAAGAGAAGTTTTTCCGAGTCCGGTTTTTGGAAAAATCGACGGATTAGTCTCTTGTCCGGATATTCGTGGACGAGGCCCCGAATGTGCGACCCCTGTCCCGCGCGAGAAGTGCTACTTCCACTGCTAGTATCCCGAATCTATTGCTCGGTGGGAACAGGGATCTCACAGTTGGTATGAGAGCAAATTGACTAATAAAGATCAACTGAGAAGTCAAAGATGTCAAAAATTTATCAAGAAGCACAAAAAGGTTGTAATTGTGTGATATAATTCATACAATTTGATATTCAAACTGAAAATTCGTAAATTAGCAATTAGGTCTTCAATTGGAAGTACCGCAATTGTATGGAATCCCAGACTTGCTTGAGGCCTAAACATGATAGTATTTACCTTATAGTTCCAAGTACCATGACTACCCGTATATACCAAGGGTATAACTGCAGCTCTTTACCGGCAGTATATACGAGTAAATCTAAGACTTGAAATTATAAGTGTTAATGCTATCCAGATGATGATTTCGAATGTGGTTGCGATTTTTAATTCTGTTTGAGAATTGATGAATTGATTTGGATGCTGATTGAAAAATGATGATTTCTGAAATTTAGTTGAAATATAATAACCTGAACGAAACCACAATGAGGGTGAATGGGACGAGTCCCTGTGATGATATTCATAACTGGAATGATGATAATGAATTCAGCAAATCACTATGAGATTAGTGGATTGTGCTGTCAGATTGCTACTGTTAACACTTGACCGGTAGACTAAGTTATAAGGGATGACAAATTGAGAACTTACTTGACTGAAATTTCCATGGAGAAATGTTCAGAAAGAAATTTGCGGTCTAATGAATCATTATCGCATTAAAAATATGAATGTTATGACCCGAATGAATTATATTTAATGATGAGTTCTATATAAGGGATATTTATCCCAGTATTCTGTTGAGTTGACCAGAATATAAGGAACCCTAAAATAAATTGGATCTTAAGAAAAAGAGTTGTCCTCTACCTTGCGAGATGAGGACATCTCGCATTTTTAAGTGGGGTAGAATGTAAGATTCTCCTCCAACCTTCGAGGTATACAGGAGTAAGAATATCTCTTTTTGATCTTATAATTATTCCCTCTCTAAAATAAAAGAAAGATTCTGTTTAAAAAAGGAAGACCCTTTCCCTAGAATACTTCTCAGGAGTCACACCTATTTTAAGGATTTAGAACAATGAGTTCAGAAGTGAAAATCGGTGTTTTGGATACCAAGGTTTTGGTTTTCATTCGAGTACGGCCCAAAAGAAGTTCTTTATCTCTTGGGGAGTATAAGAAGTTATCCCCCAGATATTCAATGAAAGTAGGTGACTTAGCCTACAAGCTTCTTTTACCTCCTCATCTCAAAGTTCTTAATGTATTTCATAGAAATATGTGCCAAACCCAAATGGAAAGACGGTAAAACTTCAGTGTGACAAGATACCATTGGCTTCTAAGTTACGCTAGCGCCTTCCTTTATATAAGTCGTAACTTTTACCTGTCACTCCTCACAGTAATCTTACTTCCATCGATCTCCCTTCTTCTTAATCTCCTTCATGGCTTGGCAACAGGAATTAGTTTTATCCATGATGATTTCTCACCTTCAAGATGCAAGCGAGTCTGTGAAGAAAGATTTTATAGAGCAGTATGAGCGCTCACTTTTTTCTCACTTGGGAACTTCTATAGCTCAGACCAAATGGCGGACCTATCAAGACATAACTAGGGTAACACCCTGGGGTCAGCAGCACTTTCGTAACAATGTCGGCTTGGCCATGGTTATTGAAGCCTTGGGTTTGGGTCCCCGATATTACTGCATCATGAGATCAAGGCATCTTGGGTTTTCTGAGCGGGTCTTCTTACTGGCGTGTTTTCTTCCTCATCAGAAGATATGCCTTTACCCCGTTTTTGGCTTGCCTCTCAGAGGTCCTTTTGTTAGATCACCTCATGCCACTGAGATAGGTGCGACAATAACCAACAGAATTATTCCCATAGATGAGTTACCTTATACGTGCGCAGCTTGTGAGTGCTGCTTTTGTGATCATATGATGGACGGGCTTATGGAAGTGTAAAGAATTCTTCTATCTTTACTGTATATGTTTCAAGAATGAATAAAGTTTAAATCTTGTTCTTATCTCGAATCTTACTCTCTTTGAGACTTTTTTTTGTGGTTAATCTTCATTAACTTTTCTCTAAGTCTCATATTCGTGCATCTTGCAAAATTATCCCAAGTTTGCGAGATGAGGACATCTCGCGTTTTTCAAGTGGGAGTGAATGTAAGATTCCTCCCTAGCCTCTCAAAATGTCCAGCATATTCTCCTGTAATCAATTCTCTTTTTTGAAATATAAGAGATCTTGTCTCTGCCTGTTTTGGCATAGAGAGAGAAAATATTCTAGAGAGAGAATATTCAGATTATGAATATTTTTGGATAGAAAAATAACTCATCTTGTAAGATTCCTCCCCCAACCCCCCCTTTTGATGTCTAGTATCTTCCCCTGTAATCAATCCCTCTTCAGAAATATAAAGACCTTGTTTCTAACTGTTTTAACCTAGAGAGAGAAAATATTCTGGAGAGAGAATATTCAAATTTTTAATATTTTTAGATAGAATATTATCTCATCTTATTAAAATAAGTTCCCCTGAAATAGAAATTCAAAAAGAACTTTCCAATGTGCAATTAAAATTTATTGGAAATGGGTATAAAGGACCTTAGCCTAAGGGTCTAGATTTTCAGAAATTTTTGGATTATGGTCCAATTAAGGTTCCTATGGGCCAATAGCATCAATCCATGTGTAGGAAGGAGATAAATCCAATTTGTAAAAGAAGATACCCAAAATTGAGTAAATGCTCACATAAGATGAAGAGTTGAAAATGTACAAGGTTTATTAGTAAAAAAAACTATGAGCAATATTAGAGATATTTTGGGTATCTAAAAATGAGTAAATGCTCACATAAGATGAAGAGTTGAAAATGTACAAGGTTTATTAGTAAAAAAACTATGAGAAATATTAAAAATATGAGATATTTTGGGTATCCAAAAATGAGTAAATGCTCACATAAGATGAAGAGTTGAAAATGTACAAGGTTTATTAGTAAAAAACTATGAACAATAATAAAAATATGAGATATTTTGGGTATAATGATTCCATTTTGACACATATGTAAGGAAGGGGAGTTCTTTAAAGGAGGTGCATATTTCACATAAGATGAAGAGTTGAAAATGTACAAGGTTTATTAGTAAAAAACTATGAGCAATATTAAAAATATGAGATATTTTGGGTATAATGATTCCATTTTCACACATATGTAAGGAAGGGGAGTTCTTTAAAGGAGGTGCATATTTCACATGCTTGAATGAGTTTTAAACTCATAAAAATTGAGATATTTCATCTCTCCTCTCTCCTCATTCAAGTCTAGTTCCAAAAAGTTAGCTTAACTGACCTAAAAATGGTCAAAAAGTGACCAAACTGACTTGGAAAATTCTAGAATCAGTTTGTTTGGTTAGGAGCTCAATTTTTTCTATAAATAGAAGCCTCCCTTTGTTGAAAAAAATATAGTGTTTATGCATCGTTACTCTACTCCACCTAAGCCAAGAACTGTGAATTCATTAATAATTCACTAGTTTTTGGAGCTTCCCTCTTTCTTCAATCCCCATTAGTGGCTCCATCAACATACTTAACCAATTGATTGGTTAAGGGTCTCTACCGTGAACAAAGAATCAAGCAAATTGTAAGGTAATTAGTGAATTTTGATCATTTTCTATAATTTCTCAATGTTTATCTCTTCTCAACCCCTCTCAAGCTTGAGAAGCTTAATTGGAATGGTTTTTGAATGCTATTCAAGTTAATTGATGATTGTTAGTGGAGAGTTACATAATTTGATGAATGCTATTGAAGTTAATTGATTAATGATAGTTAAGAATTACATAAATTTCCATTTATGCTTAATTCTAATGGTTTTTATGTAATTTCTCTCTCTCACTCAAGAAATGGTCATAATCATGACCCATTCTCAATCCAAAAATTACGCATAAAATAATTTCATTCAAATCATGAAAAGAGAACTTCCTACCATATTCTAGAAATTATCATCCTAGATTAATTGAAAGATATTCATTGTAAGCCTAGAGAAATTGATTTTTATATTATGCATAATTGATTTTCATGCATAGAGGTATGCATAAAAGATTATTATTTTAACATAAAAGTGTTACTTTTATCATAATTAGATTTCATGCATAGAGGTATGCATAAAAGATTATTATTTTAATATAAAAGTGTTACTTTTATCATATTTGAAATTCATGCATAGAGGTATGCATAAAAGATGAATATTTTATTATAAAAGAGTTACTTTTAGCATAATTGAATTTCATGCATAGAGGTATGCATAAGAGATGAATATTTTAATATAAAAGTGTTACTTTTATCATATTTGAAATTCATGCATAGCGGTATGCATAAAAGATGAATATTTTATTATAAAAGAGTTACTTTTAGCATAATTGAATTTCATGCATAGAGGTATGCATAAGAGATGAATATTTTATTATAAAAGAGTTACTTTTAGCATATTTGAATTTCATGCATAGAGGTATGCATAAGAGATGAATATTTTATTATTAAAGTGTTACTTTTAGCATAATTGAATTTCATGCATAGAGGTATGCATAAAAGATATGGAAAGTGATAAGATGTGATAAGATGCATATGAGATGAGTTAGGATGTGATAAGATGAGTTAAGAAGTGATAGGATGTGTATGGGATGAGGTAAGAAATGTATGTGATGGGATAAGATGTATATGGGTTGTGATAGGGTGAGATTATGGATGTGAATGTGGAGGTGGATGTATGCATGTAGATGTGAATGTGAATGTGGATGTATGGATGTGAATGAGGATGTATGGATGTGAATGAGGATGTGGATGTAGATGCATGGATGTAGATGTGGATGTATGCATGTAGATGTAGATGTATGAATGTGAATGTGAATGTGGATGTGGATGTATGCATGGAGATGTGGATGTATGCATGTAGATGTAGATGTATGCATGTGGATGTGGATGTATGCATGGAGATGTGGATGTATGCATGTAGATGTAGATGTATAGATGTGGATGTGAATGTGGAGGTGGATGTATGCATGTAGATGTAGATGTATAGATGTGGATGTGAATGTGGAGGTGGATGTATGCATGTAGATGTAGATGTATGGATGTGAATGTGAATGTGGATGTGGATGTATACATGGAGATGTGGATGTATGCATGTAGATGTAGATGTATGAATGTGGATGTGGATGTATGCATGTAGATGTGAATGTACGCATATAGATGTGTATGTATGGATGTGAATGTACGCATATAGATGTGTATGTATGGATGTGAATGTGCATGTAGATGTGGATGTGAAACTAGATGCATGGATGTAGATCTGGATGTATGGATGTGAATGTGGATGTGGATGTGGATATATGTATAGATGTGAATATATGATATGTGATGTGAAGGAATTTGAAGTGATGAGATGGAAAATGATGTGATGGGATGAGTACACATATAAATGGAATGTGGAATAAGTAATGTGGATTGATGAGGGATAATGTGGAAAAATGAGAGTTTATATAGAAACTGTATTTGTAAACTGTTTGTAAATACTGTTTGTAAATACTGTTTGTAAATACTGTTTGTAAATGGCTGTTTTATGTCAAGAATGCTGGGGAAGCATTTTGACCGTCTTGTGATTAAGGTCGTGGAGACCTAACTGATAAAGTTGCAACTGCTGGGACGGAGAGTCAGTGGTGGACGTCTCGCGTAGCGAGGTCGGTCGAGGTCTTCACTAGCCTCAGTTCGATTAAAATGGTGAGCTTCCGGTACGGTGGATGAGGGACCAAGGAAGCGGCCTATGAGTGAAGTGCTAGGTCACCTGCGAAGGATCCTAGAGGGTGCTGACCATACGGTGCTCGGGCTCTGGGTCGCCTAGGATACCCACGCGTGCATCGAGGAAGATATTGGAACAAGGAGTAAGAGTTGTTTTGTGAAACCGAGCATGGATCTGGTTGATTGACCTTGCTGGTCTTCAATGGATGTGTCCATGGCTCTTTATATGGATCTGTTGGTTGATCTTGCTGATCTTCAACGAGAGTCCATCTGGATTTTTATAAGTGATTATATTGCCGAGTATTTTGGGCTAGGAACTATTGAAAAGGCCCCTGAGTGGACAGGTGGTGAGCGTTCTAGTTACCAATGATGCCATAGATACTCTCATGAAGGAATGATGGGAAATTAAGAATCAACTGGATAATTTGGAAGATTGTGATCAGTGATACTATGGTTTCATTAAAGGATTGTTTTAAAACTGATTGAATCTGTGAAAAAGGCAATTTCATATTGGTGGGTGTGTAAGTGGTGTAACTAGTTTTATTTTTGCATGAATATCCGGCTAGGGAGCCTGGGAACTCTTTTCCTTGGTACCCGGGACAAAACCTAACCAAATTCCTAATTGGATCCCATCACTACTGTGGTTGGGCAGTTGGCTAACCCATGGGACTGGATGGGGTTAGGCTGGACTGATGGATCCGTAAATCGAAACTCAATTTCTATTATTACGATAGATAAAGTAAATCCCGGATAGTAATTGTTCTATGGATAGGAATCAACGGCTGTGCCTCTTTGATGGGGAAAAAAGCGTTGATCCCAATGATCCAAGTGCAAGTTTCTTCCTTGATTTGACCAAGTATCTTTATAGGTACAATCGGATCAGCTTGATCAGTAATGGTCTTGACTACGTTAGAGAAAAAAGTTATCTTGGTGGAATCGCCCGTGCTTTCCAGGTAAGAGAAGTTTTTCCGAGTCCGGTTTTTGGAAAAATCGACGGATTAGTCTCTTGTCTGGATATCCGTGGACGAGGCCCCGAATGTGGGACCCCTGTCCCGCGCGAGAAGTGCTACTTCCGCTGCTAGTACCCCGAATCTGTTGCACGGTGGGAACAGGGATCTCACAAACTACCACAAAAATGGAGTTGTAACGTGATTGTACTGAAGGACAAAGTCCATACTGATACATTCCCACTTCATCTATGGAATGTCTAGAGGTTGCATTTTTCCTGGCATCTTGACTCTCTCTGCCTTGACTCTCTGACACATTAAGCATTTCCGCACATGATCAAGTACATTCTTTTTTAGTCCTGGCTAGAAGAAGCTTTTCTGACATATAGGTTAAACCCTGGATGTCCAGCTATCAGGCTATCATGGGCTGCTCTCAGAATCCTTCCCTTTATTCCCTCATCATTGGGAATGCATAGCCAATTATTATAATACATGCATCCTTCATCCAATTTATACCCAAGAACTTGACTCATTTCCTGAGGAGTCTTGCTTTCCTTCATTAGAAGGGTAGCAATAGGGGCAAAGAATTTGTCCTGCATCATTCTCTCCCTTGCTTCAATGATCAATGGATTTGACCTCACTGTAATTGCAAGCAAGGAGGCTTTTTTGATGAGCACATCTGCCACCACATTTCCTTTCCTTGGCCGATACTTAATTTCAAAATTGCATTCTTGCAGGGTCTGCATCCATCTCCGTTGGCGCATGTTGAGATCCCTTTGGGTAAAGACCCACTTCAAACTTTGATGATCTGTCATCAAGGTGAACCTTTGTCCCAAAAGATAATGTCTCCACAACTTCAAAGTATACACTATTGAGAGTAACTCTAAGTCATGGATGGCATAATTTCTCTCATGTGTTCTAAGTTTTCTGGATTCATAGGCCATTGCATAACCTTCTTGCATAAGAGCACCGCCTAAGGGCAAACCCACTGGCATCAGTAACTACCTCAAAAGGTTTGGTAAAATCTGGCAATTTAAGAAAAGGGTTGGTTACTAAGGCTCTCTTCAGCATATCAAAGGCACTCTAACACATTGTAGTCCTCTGAAATAGGGTACTCTTCTTGAGAAGGTTATTAAAGGGGATGCTATCTGAGAAATCCTGGGTATAAAGATCCTATACCATACGGTTAATCCTAGGAATCCTCTGACTTCCTTTACCGTCTTGGGTTCTAGCCAATCTACGATTGCTTGGATCTTTGTGGGGTCAGGAGAAATCCCATCTTTAGACACTATGAATCCCAAGTATTCCACCTGGTCAACAGAGAAAGAACACTTGATCTTTTGTACAAAGAGTCGGTGCTTCCTTAGGATTTCTAGGACCTTACGCACATGATCTTCATGATCTGTAGCATTCTTGAGTATACCAAGATGTCATCAAAGAAGACAAGAACAAAATCATCTAAGTATTCTCTGAGAATATCCTACCCAAGATGATTAAACGTCACCGGGGCATTAGTCAATCCAAACAGCATGGCTGTGAACTCATAATGCCCATAGCAAGTATTGAATGCTTTCTTTGAGATGTCCTGTTCCTTGATTCGTATCTGGTAGTACCTGGATTTGAGATCTATCTTTGTGAACATTTGGGTCCCACTTAACCAATCCAAAAGTTCATCAATCCTTGGGATAGGATACTTATTTTTAATTGTTAATTGATTCAATCCTCTGTAGTCAATACAGAGTCTTAACGTTCCATCTTTCTTCTTTTGAAAGAGAATGGGCACACCCCAAGGTGAGACACTGGATCTGACGAATCCCTGCTCTAACAATTGTCTTAACTACTCCTAAGTTCTATGGATTTAGGGACTAGCATTTTGTATGCACGCTGGGCTATTAGTGAGCTCCGAGGGCTAACTTGATCTCATGATCTACTTTGCGAGACAGAGGCATCTCAGTCAGCTCTTTTGGGAACACATCTACATACTCAACCACTCTGGTACTTTGCGAGACAGAGGCATCTCAGTCAGCTCTTTTGGGAACACATCTACATACTCAACCACTCTGGTCCTTTAGCCTTGTATTTTATATCTATCGAATTCATCTTAACGACATAAACAACTTGCCTGAGCGCTTTTAACAATTTAGAAGCCTTGACTAATTGTAGCACTGGGGATCCGGAAATTCGAGTTCCTTGAACTTTATTCCCGTGAAGGTTAAGGAAAGAGATGGTTCCATTGTGACAATGAATGTCAACCCTGATTCTTATGGAGCCGATCCATTCCAAGGATTCCATCATAGATTACCAAGGGTTGGACTCTGAATTGGCAATCTGTTACGTTCCCATCTAGACTAAACTGAATAAGGTATGTCTCAAGGTGTGTGAAAAGAATCTTTCCACAATGGTGGCCGATTCCACTTGCATAGGTTTCTCTAATTTTTGATTTAGGACTAACTTACACAGACATCCTGGGGAAATAAAAGAATGAAAACTGTCTGAATCAATCAAAAGCTTGAATTTCTTACCCTGGTACTCTATTGGAGTTTGGAGGACTAAAAATTAACAATTCTTCCCCTGGTGCTCAATTGCAGCATAGATCTGTCCTTTTTCTTCCTCCACTTCCTGAGCTATAGTGATGGCTCTAGCTACTGCAGTTTGAAGTGGAACTCTCTCTCTTTGGCTACCCCAATTCTGGGAGGGCATTCGGAGATTGCTTTGCATGGAGGTTGTAGGGGCTAAGCTGGCACTGAGCTGGCACTCTTCTGGGGTTGGCTTGATTTTGGCTCGAGGGACTCTGATTGGACTGATACGAAGGAGTCTATCTCTGAATTCTAGGACCCTGGCTCCCTTGGCCCACAGAAGGAGATGGGAAATCCTTGAGCTAGTGACCAAACCCCTGACATCCAAAGCACCTGTTCTCACTTTGAAGCTCTTCCCTCTACATTCTTGAAAGAGCTGGAGTTCTTGAGAAAGAGCTTTGAGGAAAAGGTCTTCTTTCATTCCTGAGACTTCCAGTCTCCAGATTCTTGTTGGGACCTTGATGTCTCTTTGGAGGTGGAAGGTTGGAAGAACTTCCCCGTGTTTGGAATCTCTTAAAGGATGTGGGAGTGGGACTTTAACAATGAAGGCTTTGGCGAAGTCCTTTGCCATTCTTACAGCTTCACCCATGGAAACTGGTTTGGCATTCTTGACTAGGGTGTCTAAAGGTTCGTTCATTCCCCGAATGAACCCCGCCATAAGTTGCTTCGTCTAGTGGTGGTGAGTACTTGAGGAGAAGAGCAAATACCTGATGATATTCTTCAATAGTTTTGCTCCCCTAGTTTAGCTCTAAGAATTCATTCATCTTGGTTTCTAAAAATCCGGGGACAAAATCTCTTCCTTAGATAAGCTTTGAGATCATTCCATGACTGGGTAATCCTATCCAAATGGTTAGTGTCGCAATGGTTTCTCCATGCCACCCTAGCTGTTTCCACAATCTTTAGCCTAGCGAGAGCCATTTTTCTCCTCTCGTTGTATCCCCAGAGACATCAAAATATTCCTCCATGGCTTCAACCCACTTCTCCACAGCCTCGCCCAAGTTCTCCCCTTCACCTTTGAAGGGTCCTGGCTGAGTTCTGTGAAAAGCCTTGCAAACGTTGGGGTCAAGCTCTTCCTCATCAGTGAGGATCTCGCTGTCAGGCCACGGTTCGTCGCTTGCCTCATGATTCTGCCAAAAATGGCCTAACCCCAACCGAGGGCCATGGGTTAACCAACTACCCACCAACCACTATATTGGTGGGATTCCTTTATAAAAATTTGGTTATGTTTTTCCCAGGTGTACGGAGGAAAAGAGTTCCCAGGCCTCCTAGCCAGCACTTCAAGCAAAATTTAAGGTAGGCATACCACTTACACACCCAATATGAAATTGCCATTATAACAGATTCGGCTGTCTTTAAAGCAATCTTTCAATGAAATCATAGTATTATTGATCATAATCCTCCAAAATATTGAGTCCATTGTTTTACAAAATATATCATCTGGACTCTCCGCAGCTGGTCAACCAACGAGATCCAATAACAAAATTCCATTCACAAAAGTCATTCTTTTGGTTCATCCGTATCTTCCTCGACGTACGCATGAGTGTCCTAGCAACCGCGAGCCAATACATCACCTGGTCAGAACCCTCTAAGATCCTACTTAGGTGTCCTAGCAACCGCCGCGAGCCAATGCATCACCTGGTCAGAACCCTCTAAGATCCTACTTAGGTATCCTAGCACTTCACTCAGGGACCGCTTCGTCGGTCCTTGCCCATCGTACCGAAAGCCCACCATTTTAACTATACCAAGGCTAGTCAAGACCTCGGCAGGCTCTTTGCCGCGAGCGACGTCCCTCGATGACTACCTGCCAGCAACTATTGCAAAACAAGTTTCTTCTTAGGCGTAAAACAATCCTTTAAGAGAAAACAGAGGTTCTATGCAAGTAGAATTCCTAGTTCAAGATTGGCTCCACAAAACCCTTTTTCCTGAATCCAGATTTTCTTAATGAGAATCATTGATCTCTCACCAGGGTAATCTACCCATCATTTGACTGAGCTTCCAACTAGATTCTTGATGATTTCGGTTAAGGGAAAACTATGCCAATTCAACAGTAGTCTATTCTTTGTGTCAAGAATTGGAGATGGTCACACGAGGTTTTTGCTTAATTCAGATTCAAGAGATGGGCAAGTAGTTTACTGGCCGCCCCTCTCACAGTCGTGGTCTAACCAAAATTATTCAGTTTACTTCTGACTTTGATTCCTAAGGATTTTCTTCAGATAGAAATCTACTGAACTTCTAACTCTAAGGAAAATTCCAACTTTATGAATTTCATTCCTTCCTAACTATAATAGATTAAGAAATGATTCTATATAAGAATATCGGATTTTTATAAAAATATTCTTCTTCCATTAATCTAATTTTGGGTAAATATCAATTTGGTGATTTATCCACATAAAATATCTAAGAATATTCTTTCTATCAATTTAATTATCAACCCTAATTTTTTCGATGGATTTATGATGAAAATTCCTCTTTTGTCACCAAAATTTAATTTAAACCTTTCTCTACTTAAAATACCATAAAAATTCTTCTTTTAATTAAATAAAAATATTCATTTTTTGAACATTCTTAAAATTCCTCTTTTTGTATTTAAATGATTGAATTCCAAATGTCATGGGAATTCCTCTTTTATCATTTAAAAATTCTTATACATAAAATAAATTTATCTAAAACTCCTCTTTTTAAATTAAATAAAAATTTTCATTATTTTAAATATGCCAAAAATTCCTCTTTTACCATTTAATTACTTGGATCTCAATTATCATGGGAATTCCTCTTTTTGCATAAAAAATAAATTTACCAAAAATTTCTCTTTTCTTTTTAATTAAATATTTATGCATAAATACTAAAAATTGATTTTCCATGAATATAACCATTATTTTATTAACACAAAATCATAAAAATACCATTTTCTTATTCTCTAGCTTAATAAGCCTAGAGTTTGGTTTTGGAATAAGAAATTATCAAAGAGAATCATTCTTTTTCTAAAGAATTAGTCATAGAAATGACTTTTTTTTTTTAGAGAGAGATATACATAAGAAAGCATTCTAAATAAGCATAAAGATTAACTTTTTCTTGATTACACATTAAGATTCTTAGGGAAAGCTATAGCTCAAAGATGAGAATACAAAAGAATGAGGGTCTATTTATAGGTGAGGGAGGCCATTAACTGAGTCCAACTGGGTTTTAGAGTTTTCCAGCTTCAGTTTGACTGAATTTGGATAAGATTTGGACTAGTTTAGCTCCCCTTTTGATCCAGTTTGATCCAGAAGAGAGGTGAGATAAAAATATCACAATGTTTTTGAATTAAATCTATGAGCATTTGCTCATTTTTGGATATTTTCTTTTATTCTTTGGATTTATCTAAACCCAACACTTGGATTAATCCTATTGGCCCCCCATAGGAACCTTAATTGGACCATAATCTAGATATTTTTAAAAATCTAGACCCTTAGGCTAAGGTCCCTTATATCATTTTTAATTTATTTTAAACTTCTATTTCAAGGAAATATATTTTAGATATTAATAAAATTTTTATATCTAAAAATATCTCAATATTGAATTATATCTCTCTAGAATTTCTCGTCTCTCTAGGTAAAAACAAGGAAAAATAATATTTTCTTCTATTCAAAAATAGGGAATGATTACAGGGGATTGAGATAAAAGTTTATTCATTATTCAGGCTAAGGAGGAATCTTACGTTCATCATATTCATGAGAAATATTTTTTTTAATAATTATGCATAATTAATTGATTATAAGAAAAGAGTAAATTTTGGTACATTTATTTTTATACAAAAAGAGGAATTCCCATAATATTTGAGATCCAAGAAATTCAATGGTAAAAGAGGAAATTTTGGCATAATTCAAATTATGAGTATTTATCAAAAGTGGAATTTTGAGCATTATTAATTTTATTGGAAAATATGGGTAGAATTGATTTTTGTAAATCCCATGAATCTTTTACTCAAAAAGAAGAATATTGAATATATTTCCCTTGAGAAATTTGAGAAAGAATATGAAAATATCCATCAAGAAAAAGTACCTTTAACTAGGCCAAGCAATTGGTAGAAACTTAAAAAAGTCCCACCGGTATCGAAAGTAGAAAACGGTACTAAATGTGAATGAGATGTGAATAAGATATGTGAATGTAATGTGATAAGATGTGAGTGGATGTGAAAAGATGTGGATGAGATGTGATGTGATGTAAATGGATGTGGATGTGAATGTGATGATATGTGATGTGATGTAAATGGATGTGGATGTGATGTTATGTGATGTAAATGGATGTGGATGTGATGTTATGTGATGTAAATGGATGTGGATGTGAATGTGATGAGATGTGGATGAGATGTTATGTGATGTAAATGGATGTGGATGTGGATGTGATGAGATATGATGTGATGTAAATGGATGTGGATGTGAATGTGATGAGATGTGGATGAGATGTGATGTGATGTAAATGGATGTGGATGTGGATGTGATGAGATGTGATGTGATGTAAATGGATATGTAGGTGGATGTGAAGATATGTGGATGGGATGTGATGTGATGTAAATGGATGTGGATGTGAATGTGATGAGATGTGATGTGATGTAAATGGATGTGGATGTGAATGTGATAAGATGTGGATGAGATGTGATGTGATGTAAACAGATGTGGATGTGAATGAGATGTGATGATATGTGAAAGGATCTGATGTGATGTGATGTAAATGGATGAGAATGAGATGTGATGTGATAGATATGCATGTGAATGAATGGATGGATGTGGATAGATGTGAATGTGAATGAATGGATGGATGTGGATATATGTTAATGTGAATGAATGGATGGATGTGGATGACTATGATGAGATGTGAATGGATGTGATGAGATATGGATAGATGTAGATGTGATGTAATGTGGATGGAATGAATGAGATGTTGTGGAAAGATGTGGATGTGATGTAATGTGGATGGAATGAATGTGATGTGATATGGATGGAATGAATGTGATGTGATAAGGATAGATGTGGATGGAATGTATGTGATGTGATGTGGATGCAATGAATGTGATGGATGTGAATGGATGTGATGGATGTGAATGGGTGTGATGATATGTGAATGGGTGTGATGAGATATGAATAGATGTGATGAGATGTGAATGGATAGATGTGGATGGAATGAATGAGATGTGATGCGGAAAGATGTGGACATGATATAATGTGGATGGAATGAATGTGATGTGATATGGATGGAATGAATGTGATGTGATAAGGATAGATGTGGATGGAATGTATGTGATGTGATGTGGATGCAATGAATGTGATGGATGTGAATGGGTGCGATGGATGTGAATGGGTGTGATGAGATGTGAATGGGTGTAATGAGATAGGAATGGATGTGATGAGATGTGAGTGGATGTGATGAGATGGGAATGGATGCGATGAGATGTGAATGGATGTGATGATATCTGAATGAATGCGATGAGATGTGAATGGATGTGAATGTGATGTGATGATATCTGAATGGATGTGATGTGATGTAAATATGATATGATGAGATGTAAATGGATGTGAATATGATGTGATGAGACGTGAATGGATGAGGTATGATGTGAACAGATGTGATGAGATGTGATGTGAACCGAGGTAGATGTGAATGGATGTGATACGATGTGATGTGGATATGGGTAGATTTGAATGGATAAGATGTGATGAGGATAGATGTGATCAGATGTAATATGATGTGATTGGATGAGAATGGATGAAGACGATGGGAATACATATGACTGGATGTGGAATAAGCAATGTGAATTGATGTAGAAGAATGTGGAATAACGAGAAATGATATGGAACAATGTGGAAAGATAATAGTTCGTTAGAAATTGTATTTATGAAACCTATTTTAAATGACTGTTTTTTGTCAAGAATGCTGGGGAAGCATTTTGACCATCTTGTGAATGAGGTCGTGGAGACCTAAGTGATAAAGTTGTAATAGCTGACGGAGAGTCAATGGAGGACATCTTGCATAACAAGGTCGACTGAGGTCTTGACCAACCTCGGTCGATTTAAATGGTGAGCTTCCGGTACAGTGGATGAGGCACCAAGGAAGCATCCTATGAGTGAAGCACTAGGTGACCTGCGAAGGAGCCTAGAGGGTGTTGACCTTATGGTGCTCAAGTTTTGGGTCGCCGAAGATCCCACGCGTGCGTCGAGGAATAAAACTAGAACAAGGAGAGATGTTTTTTCTGAACTCGGGCATGGATCTTGTTGACTGGCCTTGCTAGTCCTCAACGGATAAGTCCATTGCTCTTTTATATGGATCTGTTGGTTGATCTTGCTGATCTTCAACGAAGAATCCATCTAGATTTTCTTATGTGATTATATTGCCGGGTACTATGAGCAAGGAACTATTGAAAAGGCCCTTGAGTGAACAGGTGGTGAGCGTTCTGGTTGCCAATAATGCCATAGGTACACCGATGAAGAAATGATTGGAAATTAGAATTCAAGCTGGATATTTTAGAGGATTATGATGAGTGGTACTATGGTTTTATTAAAAGATTGTTTTACAGCTGAATCTGTGAAACAAGCAATTTCATATTGGGTGTGTAAGTGTTGTGACTGTCTTGAAGTTTGCTTGAAGGGCCGGCTAGGGGGCCTAAGAACTCTTTTCCTCCCTGGTACTCGGGGCAAAACACAACCAAATTTTTAAATGGATCCTATCACTACAGTGGTTGGGCGGTTGGCTAACCCATAGGATTGGATGGGATAGGCTAGACTGATGGATCCCTAAAATGAGACTCAATTCTGTTATGTTATGATAGATGAAGTAAATCTCGGATAGTCTTTGTTCTATGGAAAAGAATCAATGGCTGTGCCTCTTGATGAGGAAAAAAATGTTGGCCTCTATGATCTAAGTGCAAGTCTCTTCCTTGATCTGACCATGCGACTTAGGGTTTGGTCAGATCAGTTTGGTTAGTTAATGCTCTTGACTACATTCGAATAGAAATATCCTGGAGGAATCGCCTATGTCTGCTGGGGGCGAGGGAAGTTTTTCTGGGTTCGGTTTTGGGAGAACCGAGGGATTAGTCTCTTGTCCGGATATCCGTGGGCCCCGAGTGAGAGGTTCATCCCTGCACAAGAAGTGCTACTTTCGCTGCTAGCACCCCGAAATTCGTTGCGCAGAGTGGGCAGGGATCTTTCAGCTGGTATCAAAGCAAATTGGCTAAAGTGGAACAACCAAGAAGCCAGAAATGTCAAAAATTTATGAAGTACTAGTAAAAGATTGTAATTGTGTGATGAAATTCATACAAATTGATATTCAGAATGAAGATTCATAAATTGGAAATTGGGCCTTCACATGGAAGTACCGTAATTGTATGGAATCCCTTACTTGCTTGAGGCCTAGATATGATGGTATTTACCTTATAGCTCCAAGAACCGTGACTACCCGTCTATACCGTGGATATATCTGCAGCTCTTTACTGACAATATATACGAGTAAATCTAAGACCTTGAAGTTATAACCAAAAATGCTATCCAAAGGATGAATTCGAATGCTGGTTGATATGATTTTT
Organism: Cibotium barometz; assembly: GCF_041138505.1. Classification (NCBI taxonomy): domain Eukaryota; kingdom Viridiplantae; phylum Streptophyta; class Polypodiopsida; order Cyatheales; family Cibotiaceae; genus Cibotium; species Cibotium barometz. Next base: position 5,471,831 of record NC_141099.1, read on the forward strand.
TGAATTCTAGCTGAGAATTGATGAATTGATTTGGATTCTGATTAAAAGATGATGATTTCTGAATTCTGGTTGAAGAAAGATAAGTTGAACAAAGCCACAATGAGGATGAATGGGACGAATCCCAATGATGATGGTAGTAACTAGAAGATGATTATAACTTTCAGTAAATCACTATGAGATTAGTGGATTGTGCTGACAGATTGCTGCTGTTTGCTAGTGGGTCTAATTAAGGGATGACAAATTGAGAACCTGCATAACTGAAATTCTCGTGGAGGAATGTTTAGATGAAATTTTCGGTTTGATGGACTATTATTGTGGTAAGGATATGAATGATATGTTCTGAATGAATTATTCTCTGATAATGAGTTCTGTGTGTTCTTCTTGTAGAAGGGATCTTTATCCCAGGATTCTGCGTGGGTTGACCAGACTATAAGGAACCCCAGAATCAGCTGGATCTTAAGGTGAAAGAGTTTATTCTCCAGCTGCGAGAGATATAAGGTGAAAGAGTTTATTCTCCAGCTGCGAGAGATGAGGACATCTCCTATTTTTTAAGTGGGGTAGGATGTAAGATTACTCCCTCCAGCTTTTAAGGTGTAAAGGTGTAAGAACCTCCCCTTCTGTTCTTGAAATTATTCCCCTCTCTGAAATAGAAGAAAGATCTTGTTTTACCCTATTTTGGCCTAGAGAGAGATAATCCAAAATTGAGATATCTTTGGATATAAAAATCCTCCTAGTGTCTAAAATGGATTCCCTTAAAACACAAGTTCAAAATGAACTTTCTAAGGTGCACTAGGAATTAATTGAAAATGTGTATAAGGGACCTTAGCCTAAGGGTCTACATTTTAAAAAAACCTGGATTATGGTCCAATTAAGATTCCAATGGGCAAGTTGGATTAATCCAAGTGTTGGAATGAGATAAATCCAAAAGAATAAAAGAAAATACCAAAAAATGAGTAAATGCTCACATAAGATGAAGAGTTGACTGAGTACAAGGTTTATTAGTTAAAAATTATGAGCTATTACTAAAAAAAATGAGATAATTTCGAATAATGATGCATTTTTGACACCTTGGTAAGGAGAGGGGGACTCTTGAGGTAGGTGCCTTTTTCACATGTGTGGAAGGCTTTTTAATTCGAAAAAATTGTGATATTTTTATCTCTCCTCTCTCTTGGATCAAACCAAATCAAAAGGGAGCCAAACTGGTCCAAATCTTGTCCAAATTGAGACAAACTGAACCTAAAAAATTCCAGAACCTAGTTGGACTTGGTTAGTGGCCTCCCTCACCTATAAATAGGCCCTCAGCCATTTGTAAAAAAAAATATCAGAGCTATACTATGCTAGTATTATATTAAAATAATCATATTTTCTATTATCCCTTAAATTTTTCTCTCTCTTGGGAGCTTGGATCTCTCTCTCTCTACAACAACTCTTGGAGTTGCTCTTCTCCTCTTGGTGGACCATTTGATTGGTTGGGCGCTTCACTGCTAATAGAGAATCAAGCCAAACTTGGAGGTAAAATCAAATTTTATAGTTTTTTTCCAATTTATCTCAATGACTTTCTTCTTCTTAACTCCTCTCAAGCTTGAGAAGCTTTCTAAATAATTGTTTTAATTCAAATCAAGCTTTCCCTTAAAGTCTTAATGTTTAATTAAGAGAAAGTTAATCTTTTTGCTTATTTGTAATGCTTTTTTTAAGTAAATCTCTCTCTAAAAGAATAGCCATCTTTATGGCTAAATCCCTTGAAAAAGGATGCGAGGATGCTTCTCAATGATAGTCTCTTAATTCAAAGCTAAACTCTAGGCTTGTTAAGCGAGAGATTAAAAAAATGATATTTTTAAGATTTTGTGTTAACAAAATAATGCTTATTTCTTTTAGATTATTTATAAGTAGTTAATAACTACTTTGATTTGTTCTAAATGAGAAATAGATTATCCTATCAATTTGGGAAAAGAGAAATAATGGAATGACCTTAATCTAGTAGAATAATCATAATTAAGTTTATGATTATGGTTAAAATTATGATTTAAATTAATAGTTTTATTTTAAGCATAAAAGAGGAACTACTATCATATTTTCATTACAAGCTTTCATTCTTTAGAAAAAAATTGAGAATTATCAGTAATAGTAGCGAAGCTATGGCAAAGTTTTTAGAAAATAATACATATCTTATTTTTATGCATAGTGCTAAAAAGAGGACTTCCTACCATATTCTAGGATTGGACATCCTCAATTGGTTGCCACTCTTCATAGGATCAGGGATACACATCTACAAACAGAGAACCTATAAAATAAGAAATAAGCAATACTATATTAATACTGTGAGGAATAATGCATTAATATAAGGACAAGAGGGTTATAATTTATTTTGTGTGCGGGTAAGAATGAATTATTATCTCTACTAAGCACAAACTCCTTTTTGCATGTAGACATGTTGAACAAGAACCTATTTTATTGTTATTTTGCCACTCTCTACCTTGAAGTCTTTGATTATGCCCTTCCATGCTATCATGAAAATATTCTTCGTACTTGAATACTTTTACTTTCTGGGTTGCATAAGTACCCAAGTGCCCTTGGCAATTTGAAGTTGAATCAATTGGTTCTGTGCATTGACTATTATCAGAGACAAATATTGAATGCACAAATGATCTTGGTCTCCTTGGCCTTTGAAATGACTCCTCCATATTTTTATATTATGCAAAACTCAGGGAGTTAGGTCAGTATGATACGAAGCGCTGAGTTGTAGCCATTACGGAGAAAAGGAAGTAGGAGAGATGAAAATAGAACATAACAGAGGAGAAAAGAAGACTCTCTATGCTGGAAGAGAATAGAGCAATGAAAAGAGCGAGAAGAAAAAGAAAAAAGATGAAGAGAAAATTTAAATTTTGCCTCCACTCATTTAAAAGAAAAATGCACTTGTTCAGGCCTCTTTATTGGCAATGTCAGTTATATTCTAGAGAAAGACATTTTTTTGTTGAAAACGCATGTTTTCTTTATTTGAATATGCTTTTATGAATTTCTAATATGAATATTCATATTTTCCCAACGTTACGTTGATTGATTGGTGATTGGTTGTCTTCTATTTTCTCTCTCTTCTAAAAGGTCCGCAAAATGACCTCCAAAATGTCCTAATGTCCCTCCTCTCATGATTATGTGATTATCACAGTAGTGCCTGGATGTGTGTGATTCGAAATTGAAGGTCAATTCAGCAGGTTATTAGTGTATCCTTTGTGTATATTTGCCTTTCACCTCATCCCAACCTTGTAAAGCATCCTATTAATATAAATACAAAGCTTATTAACGTATTAAATACGAAGAGTGAGAGAGAGAGAGAGAGAGAGAGAGAGAGAGAGATTGATTCAAAGTCCATCGATTACTTACTATACAAGCCCTTACACCTCCCAGATGGTCTAGAAGTAGCTACCAGTGTCATTATTATAGATTAGGATAGAGGTAGGCACTGGTGGTGGACAGGATCAGTTTGCAGATTGCGGACCAGTTGCCTGACCTGAAACCCTTTCCCACAAAAGCTTGGGTCACGGGTGAAGCCGATGAGGTCCACAAAGCATTTATTCGCATCCAGGAAGCAAAGCCAGAGTGGTGTAAGATTCCTCCCCAGCCTCTCAGGATGTCCAGTATCTTCCCCTGTAATCAATCCCCTCTTCAGAAATATAAAAGATCTTGTTTCTGCCTGTTTTGGCCTAGAGAGAGAAAATCTTCTAGAGAGTGGTAATTTAGTTTTTAAATATTTTTGGGTGGGAAAATATCTCTTCTTATTAAAATAAGCTCCCCTGAAATAGAAGTTCAAAAAGATTTTTAGAAGGTGCATTAGAAATCAAGTATAATCTGTTCAAGAGGCCTTATCCTGAGGGTCAAGATTTTTTCAAAATTTTAAATTAAGGTTCCTATGGACCAATAAGATTTATCCAAATGTAGAGAGGAGATAAATAGAAGAATAAAAGGAAAATCTCCCAAAAATGAGTAAATACTCACATAAGATGAAGAGTTGACTAAGGACAAGGTTAATAGTTAAAAAAGAGAGATATTTAGAAGAAATGATGCATTTTTGACACCTCAATATGGGGGAATTCCTCTCATGAAGGAGGCGCCTATTTTAAATGTGTGGGAGAGTTTTAAACTCCCAAATAATGAGATATTTTTATCTCTCCTCTCTCCTGTTTCAACTAGATCCAAAAAGTGAGCTAAACTGACCTAAAAATGGTCAAAAATTGACCAAACTGATCCAGAAAATTCTAGAACCAGTTTGCTTGGTTAGGAGCTCACTTTTTCCTACAAATAGAAGCCTCCCCCTTTGTTGAAGCTTAATAGTGTTTTTTGCACTGTTACCCTACTTCTTCCAAGAGCCAAAAACTATGAATTTACTCATAATTCATTAGTTTTGACCTTCCCTCTTCTAAAGACTGGTAGCCACTCTTGTTTCAAAACAAGAGTAGATCCCTCAAACCATCAAGCCAAAGAAAAGCTCTCAAATTCCTTTGTAAGTTGGAAATTCTCTTTTTTTCTATTCATTTTATGTTTTTTTATGATTTTTGTCTTCTCTAAAATGAGATGATGTTATGCCTCATTGAAAAAAGGCATTCCCCTCTCTTCTTCAGTAAATCCAACCTTTCTTTATCCTAGATGATTGATTAATTGATAAAATCAAGTTTTTCATAATGTTTCTCTTAAATAAGTAGAAAATGTTTACATTAGAATGATTTAAATACTCTTGGTGAACTTCTAATTAATTTTAGAGAGTTAAAAATTGAAAAATGGTCAGCCATACAAAGGAGGTTATGGTAAAATTTTCTAAAAATTTATGAAATAAATTTCATCTTTTATTAATCAAAAAGAGTAATCCCCATCGTAAGAGTATTCTAAAAGTGTCATTTCTATTCATGCATAGAAATATGCATATTGATTAATTTTTATAAAAGAATGAATTTCAATAGAATTAAATTCTATGTATAGAAAGATACATATTGATAATTTTTTATTATGAAAGTGTTACTTTCTTCATTATGGATTTTTATGCATAAAGTAATGCATAAAAGTATATTTTTTATTTTAAAAGAGTTACTTTCATCATATTTATTTTTATGCATAAAATAATGCATAAAAGAATAATTTTTTTTATAAAAGTGTTACTTTTATCATTATTGAATTTTATGCATAAAAGAATATTTTTTATTATAAAAGTGTTACTTTTATCATATTGATTTTTATGCATAAAAGGATGCATAAAAGAAATTTATTTTTATTATAAAAGTGTTACTTTCATCATAAATGATTTTTATGCATAAATGGATGCATAAAAGAAATTCTTTTATATTAAAAGAGTGATTTTCATCATAAATGAATTGTATGCATAAATAGATGCATAAAAGAAAGTTTTTATTTTAAAAGAGTTATTTTCATTGGATTTAGTTTTTATGCATGGGAAGATGCATTAGAGAAATTTTTTATTCTAAAAGTGTAATTCCTACTAAATTGGATTTATGCATGGAAAGATGCATAAAGAATTTATTTTAATCCAAAAGAGTTATTCTCATCAATTTTGATTTTATGCATAAAAAGATGCATAAAGAATTTTATTATTATTTCAAAAGATTTATTCTTATCAATTTTCATTTTATGCATAGAATGATGCATAAAGAAATTTATTTTTATTTCAAAAGAGTTATTCTCATCATTTTTCATTTTATGCATAGAATGATTCATAAAGAAATTTATTTTTATTTCAAAAGAGTTATTCTCATTAAAATTGAATTTATGCATAGAAAGATGCATAAAAGATTTATTTTTTATTTTGAAAGTGTTATTCTCATTAAAATGGAATTTATGCATAGTAAAATGCATAAATGATTTATTTTTAATTCGAAAGTGTTATTTTCGTTAAAATTGAATTTATGCCTAAATAGATGCATAAAAGGATTTTTATAAAAGTGTTATTCCTACTAAAGTTGTCTTTATGCCTAATTAGAAAAATGTGTGAAGAATCTTTATATCAAAAAATGTGTAAAGAACCTTTATATCAAAAAATTAGAATTCTCTTACATTCTATAAATAAATGTGATGAGATGTGATAGAAATCAGATAGATGTAAATGTTTGGATGTGGATGTGGATGTGGATGTGGATGTGGATGTGGAAATGGATGTATGAATGTGGAATATGGATATGGATGTATGGATGTGAATGTGGATGTGGATGTATGAATGTGAATGTGGATGTGGATGTATGGATGTGAATGTGGATGTGGATGTATGAATATGAAATGTGGATATGGATGGATGTGAAAATGGATGTATGAATGTGGAATGTGGATATGGATGTATGAATGTGGAATGTGGATATGAATGTATGAATGTGGAATGTGGATATGGATGTATGAATGTGAATGTGGAAATGGATGTATAAATGTGGAATGTGGATATGGATGTATGGATGTGAATGTGGATGTGGATGTATGAATGAGGAATGTGCATATGGATGTATGAATGTGGAATGTGGATATGGATGTATGGATGTGGATGTGGAAATGGATGAATGGTGTGAAGTGTAAAGGTCACAAGCAAGTGTGTCCATCTATAGCCAAAAGATGGGTGCACTATCACACATTTATTAGCAATGTAGTAGATATGGTCCTTTGGCCACTTCTTGTAACTAGCACATCCGTTTGGTCACCCATTGGGGCCCTATCACACATTTATTAACAATGGAGTATATATGGCCCTTTGGCCATTTCTTGGAACTTACACATCCCCAATGTGTAGATATGGCCCTTTGGATCAAGAAAGAACCATAGCTTAGTTTGTGGGTGTGCAATTTTCAGGCATTTTCTTGTGTTAGTTACCTTCTTATCTCCTTATCAAAGCTTAAAGCTGAGCTTTCAACATATATTTTACTTGCATCTCCTCTCTCTTGTTTGTGTGCAATCATGTCTCCTTTTAGTGATGGAGGGTGTGAGGATCAAGAAAGAACCATCACTTAGTTGTGTGTGTGCAATTTTCAAGCATTTTCTTGTGTTAATCACCTTCTTTACCTCCTTACCAAAGCTTACTAAGCTAAGCTTTCAACATGTATTTTACTAGCTTTTACCGAAGACAAATCTGGACTATAAAGAGGGCTCTTGATTGGTGCATGTGTAAATGAGTACGTGCATACACAAAAACATGAAAACATGCATGCACAAATTGGAGAACATGAAGGCACATATGAGACATGCATGCATACATGAGAACATGTGTGCATAGATGAGACATGCATGCACAAATGAGAACATGTGTGCATAGATAAGAATATGCATACATATATGAGACATGCATAACTTCCTTTCACCTCATTCCAACCTTGTAAATCATCATGTTAATATCAATGCAAAGCTTACTAATGAATTAATACAAAGAGAGAGAGAGAGAGAGAGAGAGAGAGAGAGAGAGAGAGAGAGAGAGAGAGAGAGATTCAATTACTTACCTACAAGCCCTTACACCTCCTAGATAATCTACTATCATTCTTATAGATTAGGCTAGAGGTAGTCACTGATGGAGATGGAATGGGGGCATGGATCAATTGATTATGGACAAGGTGCCTAACCCAAAACTGTTCTCATAAAGCTTAAGTCAAGGGTGGCTTAGATGAGGCCCACAAAGCGTGCATGTTTATGTCCATGAAGTGAAGCCATAGTGGTGCGTCAAAATTGCACACAATGAACTGATAGGTCATCATCGTGCCTATTCCAAAACTGTTCTCATAAAGTCTTGAGTTAGGGGTGGCTTTGATGAGGCCCACAAAATGTGCATGTTCGTGTCCATGAAGTGAAGCCAAGCCATAGTGGTGTGCAAAAATCACACACGATGAACTGATAGGTCATCATTGTGAGGTGATTGCTACATATAAGCACCCCATCTCAAAGGTGTTGCAAATTGTGAGGAAGTTACCAAAGGCCTCGCCTTCAAGCTTGTAACCACTCTACAAGAAGTTTGAGTAATGAAGGCCAGGCACTTATTCGATAGAAGCTCCTTCACCTATGGGCCAAAGATGTTGTAGATGTGGATTGACTGACCACCTCCATTTTGTGTAGCTTCGACAACTCTTTGTACATCCTTTCTAGGAGGTGTTAGCTAGCTAAAGTGTTGGCTCTTACTTGTGCTCTCTGGGGCTCTTTATGGTTCCCTCAACTTGGGGGCCCTACCGGTGTTTGGTTGAGTTGCATGCTACTACTTGTGGTCTTTGGTCGGGTTGCATGAAGGAAACATGTGATATTTTTCCTCTTCCACATCGTATCTTACATTTTATTATATCTTCATTGTGTTCTTGTTATGAAGGAAGTCGTTAGCATTGATGGGTTCGTCTCTAGTACCATGCTCATAGTGTGGGTGGTGGGTGCCTTTACAACTTTGGGTCTCACTTCATTGTTTGTCTATGCTTCATCTCTATTGTGGTTCTTGGTTTTCGTGTGCATATCTATGTCGGTAGTTGTGTTTCTTTTTGGGATACTAGCGGGTGCCATCTTGCTTTTTGTCTATTGCCAGGGTGTCGGTGTGCTTTCTATCATTGTTGGGGTGCTAGGTACCATGTGTTACTTTCTGTTTGCTTGTGTCTATGTGTGTTTCTTTATGTCTATTTGTTTCTATGTGTGTTGCTTTTTATGTACTGGTATATTTGCTTCTAAGCATGCTAGGCATCCGTCAAGGGGATGATTTTCATGTAGGTTGTGGAGATATTGAAATAATGTCTTGCACAGGTGCTATAAAAAGAATATCTAACTTGCATCATTCACATATGCATCTATTATATATTTTTTTGTTTCCTTGAGGAGAGGATGGTCTGCATGTTGGAATTACACTCCATGGTAGGAATAGACAAGGTTAAAATGAGAAAACAAAGACTATAACTTAACGGCAATATTATGCATATAGATTATAAATAAGAGAAGATACAAATGCATGCCTTCTACATGGTGGTCGACTTTTGCAACAACAAGCAGTACATTGTTGAGGCATATAGCAGCATGGAAGAATCAATATTGGTATGGATACATAATAACCAAAAAGTATTATGTGCTAAAGTATACCGAGGGCTTGTAGATATGGAAGAATCAATATTGGTATGAATCAATATTGGTATGGATACATAATAACCAAAAAGTATTATGTGCTAAAGTATACCAAGGGCTTGTAGATATGGTTAATATAAGCAATGGTGTCAATAGAGTCTCTGGGGGCATTGTTGGATGTAGGATAGTTCTACCATCTACATATATTGGGGGGACTCAATATCTGCATCAATCATATTATGATTTAATGGTAATTGTTAGGAAGATAGGTAAACCTGACCTCGGGTTTTGAGTCGATCGGCTCGCTGAAGCTCCCGCCGTCGCCCCCCTGCTCGCACTGCTTGCCCCTCGCCTCCCCTTACTCGTGCCCTGTCCCCCGCCTACCAGCGCATTTGCGCCCCCCCTCTTCTCGCCATCGTGCGCCCCCCCTTCTCCTCGTTTTCTCTCCCCTCTCGCGCTGAAGTGCCCCCCTCCCCCCCCTTCAGTTTGCCTTCGCTCCCCCCCCTTCTGTTCGCCTTCGCTCCCCCCCACTTCACTTCGCCTGCGCTCCCCCCCCACTTCATTTCGCCTTCCCTCCCTTCAGTTCGCCTTCGCTCCCACTTCATTGCACCTACGCTCCCCCCCTTCAGTTCGCCTCGTCAGCGCCCCGTCCCCCCCCTCCGCCAGCCCTTTCTCCCCCCCACCGCCTCTCCTTTCGCGTTGCTCCCGCCCCCCCTGTTTCTTCGTCGCCTTATCCCCCCCCCCCCCGCTCTTCTTTTTTTCTTTTTTCTTTTTCTTTTTTTTTCTTTTCTTTCTTTTTTTTTCTTTTTTCCTTTTTTTTAAAAAAATCCGCCTGCCTTCTCTCTCCGCCCTTCGCGTGTGCAGCTCGGTTCTTGCAGGTATTGCATTCGCTCCGCCTTCGCCATAGCTTCAGACTCTGATGGAGGCTCCTCTCGCCCCACCTTAGAGGGACTCTTCTGCAGCCCCCTCGACCGCCCTGAGGATACCCCCATCAGGCTTTCTCTTTTGCGAGAAGAGAAAGCGAGCCTCGCCGCAGAGCTGGAATGCCTCCAGGCACATTCCACCATCTGCCGTATAGTCGGCACTCGCCCCAGCAAAGGGGAGATCCGGGATCTTCTTCAAGCCCGCCTTCTTGCAGATGTGGGCAAGATCCTGGATGTACAGCTATTGGGCCGTGGACATTACCAGATCGAGTTCGAGGCCACCCAGAGTGTTGCCAAGGTCCTTGCCATGAGTCCCCTTGACATCAGGGGTGCTCGGGCTTTCTTCAGACCTTGGCAGCATGGATTTGACCCAGCAACGGCGGAACAGGGAGAGCGCCTTTTTCATGTTACAGTTTGCTTCCCTGGACTCCGCCGGGAGTATCTTCTGCTCCTCCCCAGGCTCGGAGCATTGGTGGGCTCGGCACTAGAGACTGGCCCCTCAACTGCTTCAGTGGTGGCCAGAGCAGCTGGGCTACCTTTGGTCAGAGTGTTGGTGTCTGACATCTCCTCCCTTCCTAAGGTCATTCAGCTACCTAGGATAGGGGGGGATGGATAGATCAGAGAGTGGAGTTCTCGCGGCTCCCAAATCAGTGCTTCATTTGCAGACAGGTCGGCCATCTGGCCAAGGCCTGCCCTCACAGGAGACCCCGACCCCCCTCACCACAGCAGGCTACTGATGGCCCGCCCACAGTTTCAGCTCGGCAGGCTGCCTCCGGGACACCTGCTCAGGCCACAGAGGCCTCGGAGTGGCAGCCTGGACAGGGGCGCCACCGAGGGAGACAGCCACCACCACAGCAGCACGTCCAGAGACCGCTGCAGCAGCAACTCAGCAGGGCATCCATGAGGATCATCTCATGGAATGTACAGGGCCTTGGCGGAGCACATTTTATACGCTATCGTGGTTGCTTGAGGCAGGAGCTTCAGAGATGCCTGGTTGGTGGCAGCATTGATATTTTGATGATGTAGGAGCACCACTTGGGTGGGAGCAGGATCCGGAGATATGGTTTGGTGATGCCTGGTAGATGGGACACTTTTTGGTCTGCAGGGTTTGGTCCTTTGGGTGGACAGGGAGGAGTATGCATGGTCATTGCAGATGTATGGCGGCAGGCCATTGTGGATTGAGGGATCATTGTGCCTGGTAGAGCACAGTATGTCATTCTGAGGATGCATGATGAGCTATTGGGCGTGCTCAATGTCTATGCGCCCAATCATGCTAGTGCGCCAGAGCAGAGTTCTGGACCCAGGTTACGGATGCATTGCTAGAGGCCGCACATTGGTGTGTCAACATGCTTGAGGACCCGGCAGATAGGGTGGGAGGCAGTCATGTTACAGTGCACGGCACGGAGCTTGCAGCTTGGGACCGGTTGTGCATGTCACTGAGGATCACTGATGCATGGCAGCATGGGGCTTTCTCCCGGTCTCAGGACAGTCTTAGTTTCTCCCGGTCGGATCGCCGGCAGGGAGGGACTAATCTATCACGGATTGATCGCTTTTATGTGGGCGACTGGTTAGGGGAGTGAGGGGGCTCCGTCGGCATTCTCGCTGGCACCTCATTTTCAGATCATGCGCCAGTTATCTTGACATTGGAGGAGAGGACACGGGAGCCCAGCTTGCAGTTGAGGATCCCAGAGAGGGTACTTACAAATCCCAGTCTCGCTGAGGACATTGAGAGGATCTGGCATGATAGTCAGTGCTCTGACCAGGATGCAGCGGGCCAGTGTACCCAGGGACTCATCGATCTTAGCTCTTTTTTGCATGCTGCAGCTTTGACACGGTTGGGAGAGATTCGTAAGCGGGAGCATCGGCTGAGACGCAGCCTTGCTTTGCTACAGTGCCTTCAGGAGCAGTAGCCTGCATGTGAGTGGGTGGCGTCCCAGCTGAGCCAGGCACGCCAGGAGGTTCGAGAGATAGAGGAGCAGAGACATGAGTTTTACTATCATCATCAGGCCTCTCAGTGGACGCAGCTTGGCGATAGAGTGACTGGAGAGTTTTTTGAGATCACTGGGCCCCGTCATGCGCGAGCAAGAGTCCGCCAGCTTAGTAGACCGGATGGATCGGTAGCTACTGAGCTCGGGGAGATCAGAGCCATTGCCACTACATTCTATAGAGACCTGCTTTCAGCGGAACCTGACTGAGGATCGAGATGTTTGCAGACAGACTGTGTGGGCCCATGTGCAGAGGAGGGTCACAGACCGTATGCGTACAGTTCTAGGTGCGCCTTTGTTAGAGATTGAGCTTGCCGAGGCCTTGAGGGTCCTGCCGCGACATAGTTGCTCAGGGGAGGATGGACTAACGCCGGCCTTTTTTATGCGCTATTGGGACCTTTTGGGGCCAGGCCTCCGCAGGGGCTTTCAGCATGTTTTGGACACTGGGCTGATGCCGCAGAGCTTTTCAGAGGGCTTGATCTATCTTATCCCCAAGGGGGAGGGAGTATCAGATGATATTAGGCATTGGAGGCCTATTAAGATCCTCAACACTGTCTACAAGGTCTAGCAAAGGCCTTGAGTTTGAGGATCCAGCCGTTCCTGGGGGAGTTTATTCACGCTACTCAGACAGGATTTGTCAAGGAGCGCAGTATCCTTGACAACATCTTTACTTTCTCGGAGGCGATGGCCCGAGCTAGATTTCTTGGCGAGGACTTGGTCATGATGCTTCTCGATTTTGAGAAGGCATATGATAGAGTTGATTGGGGTTTCTTAGAGGGCACTATGCTTCGCCTGGGCTTTGAGCCAGGATGGATCAGAGGGGCGGCTCTGTATTCCACAGCTCGCAGCCAGGTGTTGATTGCAGGAGGACGGGGGCTGAGTTTTGAGCTGACCAGATCAGTCCGTCATCAGGGGTGTCCCCTCGCCCCTTTTCTTTTTCTCTTCTTTGCGCAGGCTATGAGCATGTATTTGACAGCAGAGGAGGTCGGTTTGAGAGGACTTCAGCTCCCAGTCCAGGGGGAGGACCTGCTTGATGCTGAGTTTGCAGACGACACGGGCTTATTTTTGCATGGCCAAGAGGCCAATCTTCTTCGGGCAGAGCAGTCGCTCCAAGTTTTTAGTGCAGCTTCGGGAGCATTGATCAATTGGCACAAGACAGTGGCCTTTTGGATCAGTAGTGCTCCCACTTCGGCATGGAGCCCAGACCCTGGTTTTAGATGGATTCCTCCAGGCACAGCAGTGCGGTATTTGGGATGCCAGATTGGCCTAGATTTGTCACCTGAGCAGCAGATTGCCCCGCTTCTTCTGAGCATTCGGAAGAAGCTTTTGTATTGGAGTACAGCTCGACTATCCTTGGCTGGGAGGGTGGTGGTGGCAAATCAGGTGCTGTTACCGACCATGTGGTACATTACGTCTTGCTGGATCTTCTTGAGCTCTTGCATCAGCCAGGTACAGAGGCTGATCAGGAACTTTCTGTGGTCTGGGCGGGACGGTTAGCCAGCTCGGGCAAAGGTTGCATGGGTAGTTATTACACTTCCGCTGGGCTCAGGGAGGTTTGGGCATTATAGATCCAGTCGATCAGAGTAGAGCTTTATTGGGGAAGCTTATCGTTCGGGGGTTGCTTCCAGGTGCGCTGAGCCTTGGAAAGAGCTCCTCTTGCAGCGGCTGCTGCAGGCTCGGGCACCCCCAGCAGGGGGCACTTGGGCACCAGAGATTCGCTGGATCTTTATAGAGATGAGGAGGAAAGGCCTCAGTAGAGGATGGGAGGATAGATTTGCTTTGAGTATCCTGAGAGCTTGGGAGCTGCTAAGATCGGGGCTCTCTCAGCGACCTCCTTCTTGTGTTGAGGAGCGGGCTAGACAGCCGCTCATCTGGAGCCCAACGGTTCGCACAGAGCAGGGTCATATGCTGGGTTCTCGGCCTCGGCTAGCCTCGGGGCCTTTAGCGCCAGCTCGTAGTTTTGGAGACTGGCAAGCCTTCTGCAGTCTACCAGAGGAGATCCAGGTGGAGAGGCTGAGTCACTTCAGAGGGGGGTTGATTATGAGGGATGATATTCAGGAGGCACTCACAGAGGAGTGGTTCACGCCTCTCGAGTCAGTGGCCCCACGGTGGATAGGAGCCTTTACACAGTTGGAGATCCTGATTGCTGTCAGAGCTTGCACTGAGGATGGCAGTTGCCTTTACTATGAGATTCAGGATGAGGGCAGACTCCAGAGAGTGGAGGTGGAATCGCCTTTGGTTGCACAGTGCACCTTGCACTGAGGTGGAGTCGCCTTTGGTTGCACAGTGCACCTTGCAGAGGATTCGGGTAGTGGCCACCGCTTCTCGGAAGTGGCATATTGATCCCGACCCTGGTGATGTGCTCCCGGATTGGCGCATATGGGCATATGCAGCGCGCCCCTTGGCCCGGCTACTACAGTGGGACCCCGGGGAGTACGAGTGGCATGATCCTTATGCATCCCTTGAGGCCACAGAGATCACCTTTTTTCAGTATACTGTTCGGTTGGGGTGACATATTTTGACGACGAGGAGGATGGTCTCTCCAGCGGCAGCGAGGCATTGGCGACTACAGGGACTCTCACAGGAGTTCCTAGAGGATTTTTGGGCTCGGTTCTGGGCTAGTCGACAGGCCCGCAGGATCTCGACTTTTCAGTGGTGGCTGGTCGCCCACAGGGGCTCAGCAGTTGGTACTTGGCTTGTTTACAGCGGTCTTCTAGCGGCCTGCATCTGATGCGGCCACCCTATGGAGACACAGAGACATTGCCTTTGGGATTGCCCTCAGGCGCAGCAGATTTGGTTGCGGATGCTGCGTATTCTGGCCCCCCTCTCTCCAGAGGGTATGTTTACGTGGGGTGCCACTGCTTGGTCGACTTTGTCAAGGCCTAGGCTATGAGATGGAGCAGGGCAGTCAGGTCATCAGATTTATTAGGGGCCAGCCTCGCCTGGTTCTGGCACCGGATTTCTTGTCCGCCAGCTGGACACAGGAGAGGGATTTACGATGGGAGCTCCTCAGCAGTCTCACCATCTGGTTCACCTGGAGGGCCCGGTGCTTTATGGCCTTTGAGGGGAGATTAGAGCCATCAGGAGAGACTGTACGGGGGATTTGGCAGGAGTTGATCCACACCCTGCGAGGACAGTACGACCGCATCCCGGGGAGACTCGGATGAGGCGATCTTACGGCGCCAGGCCTTTCACACCACTTGGCGTTGTGGCCCTTTCTACACCTTACCCACGGGATCCCCCCGTTGGCACTACAGGCCACCTGTTTGGCTCTTTCCCCCCCTATTGTATGATTTAGCCTCTCAGTTCTTTGTAATGATGCTTGTATTTTGCAGCACCTAGGGAGAGTCTCCCAGGCTACCATGCTGTATTCACTGCTCTGTCTCTCTTATGAGCAGGCGAGATCTTTTGTAGCCCTACGGGCGTTTTTTATATAACTAATGAAAGGATCTTTTCTCGGGAAAAAAAAAAGGTAAACCTGACCTCTTTATTACCTTTACTTGCAATCCTAAGTGGGATGAAATGAGAAATTCTTTACTACTAGGTTGCTCAAGATCGACCTGACTTGATGACATGGGTCTTCTATGAGAAGCATAAGGATATGATGCACTTATTGGGGAAAAAAGAAATATTTGGAAGGGTAGTAGGATTTTTTTGTTATTAATTTTCAAAAAAGAGGCTTGCCGCATGCACATATATTATTGATATTGGAAAGTGGATGTAAACCTACTAAGATTGCTCACTATGTTAAGTTGGTATGTGCTGAACTTCCAAATAAGGTGATGTTTCCTAAGTTGCACAACATAATCAATCATTGTAATATTAGTCCATGGACCATGTGGGGAACTAAATATGCACTCTCCTTGCATGGTTAATGGTAGTTGCAAACATCGTTATCCTAGAAAGTTTTTTGAGACGATAAGATGATGATAGTTTCATTCAAGTAAAGAATGGTACTACTATTATTGATAATGTACATATGATGAGATGATGGATAGTCAATGGGTTGTTCCATATAACCCTTTTCTCTTTATGAGATACAAAGACTATATTAGCATAGAAGTATGTTCTATATAACTCTTTTCTCTCTATGAGATACAAAGCCCATATTAACATAGAAGTATGCTCTACTATTACAACAGTGAAATATTTGTTCAAGTATATATATAAAGGACATGATATAGCTACTATAGAGTTGTAAGATACACATGGGGTTATTGATGAGGTTCGTCAATATCTAGATGCAAGGTACGTGTCTATGTCAGAGGCAAGTTGGCACTTATATCATTATGATTTGCATGATGAAAAACAGATATACAAAGGTTGCATGTTCATCTTCAGATGCAAAATCATGTTATATTCAATGACCATGATGATTTGCATATATTGTAATTAGTTGTGATATAAACCAACAAACTACTATCACTTAATGATTCGAGCTAATCAATTGCGTGTAGATGTAAATAGCTTGCTATATGTTTATTTCCCTTTGTAAGTGGATGTGGAATATAACTCTTCGATATGGACAAAAAGAAAAAGGGAAAATATGATTGGACATATGTATAATGTTAGCTCAAGTGTAGGTGAGCAATACAGAACAGTGAATGGACATCTGTATCCCTGTTTTAAGGTTGCATGTGAAGCTAGAGGAATGCTGGAGAGTGATGAGGAGTGGTATATGTGTCTCAAGAAGCAGCATTTCAAAAAACAGGACTCTAACTATGTCAAATTTTTTTCATTATTTTGGTTTTTTGTGAGCCTATATCTCCCAGACAGCTTTGGAACAAATTATTTACCAAACTTTTAGATGATTTTTTTTTGTGGCTCGTAGAGAAGGTGTGCTGACATTATTGTTTATCATTATAAATCTAAGAATCAAGCTCTATTACACATGCAAGACCTCTTACAACAACATGAAAAATGTCTACATGATTTTGAAGGGTTTCCTCTTTTGATAGATCAAGTGTTGATACTGTCAACAATGGTTTATTGGTGGAAGAGATGATGTTTGATTCAGTTCAACAGGTTGATTTGGCTCTTTCCATGGAAAGGAGTCTTAATAGTTGTCAACAATTAAGATTATTTGATACCATCCTTAAGGCCGTTAATTTGAACAATAGTGGTTTTTTTCCTTAATGGACCAGGTGGATCAGGCAAAACCTATCTTTATAATGCCTTCCTACTATCACAATTACGTGGAGAGAATTAAGTTGCTTTGGCATGTGCATCTTCTTGAGCATCTGTATTGTTGCTCTCAAATGGACACACTGCACACTAATGTTTCAAAATCCCATTGGTTCTGAATGCTTTTAGCACATGTAGTATTAAAGATAATAGCCCATTAGTTGAGGTATTGAAGCTTGCAAGATTGATCATTTGGGATGAGGATCCAATGATGCATAGGTATGTATATGAAGAAGCATTGGACATGACATTAAAAGACATTGATGCAAATTGATATAGTGTTTGGTAGGAAATTTATGTTCTTTTGGGGGTGGCTTTAGGCAAATCTTACTTGTTGTGCTAGTCATATATTTGGAGATATGTGAATGCTTTAAAGCTCACCTAAAATATGCAAGTCATTCAGAGTGGTTATGATTTTATAGAACTAGGATTTGTTAAATGAACTTCACAAATTGGGGATGGCTTTATAAAACATCCAAACAATCAAGGTAGAGTGGTAATTCCACCATGAATGTTGATCCATGGGAACTCCCTCGCTGAGTTTGGTAGAATGGGTGTATAAAGATCTTTAAAGAGTGGAGACTTATGTATGCTTCTTCAAATATCACACTATTCTTGCACCACGAAATCAAGAGGTCAATAAGATAAGTGAATTAACCTTGGTGAATGCACAGGGGAAAAAACCTCCTAGTGAGGGAAAAAGTGCCTCGGCGGTCCTAAGTGTGTTCACACACATCACTACCATATAATGCTACAAATCCCTCCTAGAGTGATAATGTGAACACGTTCAGGTTATGGCCGATCAATCCTGAAAAGAAAGTAAGCCCAAAGCCTTACGAAAAGCTTTGAACTTTTCACGAGGAAGAGCTTTCATGAATAAATCTGCCATGTTGTCATGTGTAGGCACATAGACCAAGCTGATCTCTGCTGCAAAGAGTCTTTCCCTGACAAAGTGGTAATGCACCTCAATGTGCTTAGTGCAAGCACAAAACACTGGGTTTCTTGCAACTACTAATGCACTTTGGCTGTCAGAGTGAAAATCGTAGTGCTAGATGACTGTCCAATACCCGAATCAGCCATGAGACGTCTAAGCCACACACACTCGATTGTAGCTATATAAAAGCTTCCCTATACTCAGCTTCACAACTGGAAGTGGCCACTGTAGGTTGCTTCTTGCTAAGCCATGATATACATGAATCACTAAGACAAAAGCAAAACCCACTAGTGGGCACTCGTGTGTCATAACATCCAGCCCAATCTGAATCACTAAAAGCATGCAGTTGTGACTCAACCCCCTTTGGATAAAACAATCCAAAATACTGAGTGCCCTGCAAATAACGAAAAACTCGCTTAAGAGCCTGCCAATGCATCATACCTGCTGGGCTATGCATAAATTTGCTTAACTATGAGATCGCATACTGTATATCTGGCCTTGTTTGCATACATAAAGAAGGGATCCAATAGCCTACTAATACAAACTAGCATCAAAAGAGTCTCCTACATCTTGAAGACTAAGTCGAGTACCTGTCTCCACCATAGGTGTAACCACAGGTTTATAGTCTTCAAGATTAAACCTTTTCAATAGCTTATGTATATATTTAGACTGCAGCATAATAATGCCATCATTGCACTGCATAAACTGAATCCCCAAATAATAATGCAAGGGTCCCAAAAATCTGACATCTCAAACGATGACTGTAAATTAGCCTTAAAGGCTAAAATTTGATCTATATTATGTCCCGTTGATGAGCAGCATGTCATCAATGTATAGAACGATGACCAAAAATGTGTTGTCCTTACTCCTCTTCACATAGGGGGTACCCTCTGTTGGACTTTTGTAAAAATCATTTGTAACCAAGTATGCATGAATCTTAT
Source organism: Cibotium barometz (assembly GCF_041138505.1). NCBI lineage: Eukaryota > Viridiplantae > Streptophyta > Polypodiopsida > Cyatheales > Cibotiaceae > Cibotium > Cibotium barometz. Next base: position 5,490,852 of record NC_141099.1, read on the forward strand.
CATACCATGCTCTAGGAGCCTTCTTAAGGCCATAAAGAGCCTTTTTCAACCTGCATACTTTAGACTCTTCTCCTTTCACATCAAAACCAAGAGGCTGTGATACATACACCTCCTTATGTAAATCACCATTCAAGAATGCAGTCTTAATGTTCAACTAATGTACATTCCACCCATGATGTGCTGCCAAAGCAATGAGACACCTAAAGGTAGTCATACGAGATGTGGGTGAAAAGGTCTCATCATGATCAATGTACTTTTGTTGGGCATACCCCTTTGCAAAAAGTCTGGACTTGTAGTGATCAATGCTACCATCTACTTTGCATTTTAACTTGTAAACCCACTTAATACCAATGGTCTTCTTGCCATGAGGTAGATCTGTCAAATACCATGTGTCATTCTTGATTATAGAGTTATACTCATCTTGCATAGCATGCATCCAATGATCATCATCATGTGCTTCCTCAAAGGAAACAGGTTCCTTCTCATTACATAAAGGTAGAAATGAGAACATGATCCACATGAGAATAATATACATAATGAGAACCTGCACGAGCTCTGCTAGGTAAAGGAGATGCCAACTTGCTATCCTTCAATGTCTGCACAAGCCATTTTGGCATATGCCTAGATTCTTCTATGGCTACTCTCTCCTCATCCACTACATCCTTAATAATTACCTCATCAAAAGGCTGATTCATAGGCTGATTTTGCACCTACAAAGACTGAATTTCAGCACTTAGTTGAGCATTCAATTGCTTTACATATGGCTGCCCTCCATTAAACAAAGGTAGGAGAGAATCAAACATGTCCTGTGAGCATACATTCTGCTGTTTTTTACATGATAGCATGGTCTGAACTGAGTTTTTGACAAAAACATCTCTACTTACCAAAATTTGCTTTAAGACCTGATGGTAGAGTCTAGACTCTATATCCCTTACTTTCTGAACTGTATCCCACAAATATGCATTTAATTGCCTTATCATTAAGCTTATTGCGTTGTTGCTTAGGCACAAGAGCATAAGCAAAATAACCAAAAACACCCAAATGAGCCACAGAAAGCTTCTTGCCATGCCAAACTTCATAAGGAGTTTTAGACTCTAAGGCTTTGGTAGGGCATTTGTTCAACACATAGTTGCCTCTAACCAAAAACCATGAGGTAAATCTTGGGCTTTCACCATACATTGTGCCATCTCCATGAGAGACCTGTTCTTCCTCTCAACCACACCATTTTGCTGAGGTGTGTATTGTTGAGATATCGAGATCATCTAGTGAGGCGGTGAGACAGTGATGACCCGCCTGGGGGATAGGCCCTACACTTACACCACTGGCATGGTTGGTGAGATCATGGGTGATATGCAACCAGTGGGATGATAGGCTGTTCTATAGACTGGCATAATTATAGCACCAGCTCATTTAGTTGGGTTCACACTATAGAGAACCCTAGTGTGTATTTGGTTGAGTACCTTTTTATATTATGTGTACTCTTATCTTTGTATATGGTGTGTTGAGTGTTGTGTGAAGAAGAAGAAGATTTTCAGCCTCTCACCTTGTGTGTTCTCTTTTAGGGTTTTGTGAGTGTGTGTGTGTGTGCTTGTAAGAGCTCAAGCTCGCTTCTCCCCTGCATCTTTTCATGGTATCAGAGCCTCGTTCATGCTTAGGGCTGAGCTGCAAGCAAGAGAAGCACAGGAAGTGGTACGAGGGTAAGAGCTTCATCTACTCTTCCTTGGTGACTACACCCTTGTCGAGAGCTCTACGGGAGGCACCGGCAAATGATCTCTAATTGAGGAGCTTTCTTCGTGGGAGTAAAGCTATAGGGCAACTATAATGTCCTATCGGACTAAAATTTTTCGGGCCGAAAACATGTTTCAGGCGCGTTAGGATCTCCATTTTTCGAAAAGCAGGCGATTTCAAGCATTGTGGGTAAGTCATCGATTCTATGCAAAACTATTTTAAGAACTGTAGGAAGACAGATTGGTTGTGCAGACATTGTGTGCTGCAAGGAGGTCAAATAGTTGCCATTGGGTGTATGTATGCACATTGAGGTCACTGGTTGTGACATTTGAGTGTAGTACACTACCACTGCAGTAGCAGAAAACACAGCAGTTTGTGAAGGACAAACCAGAGTGCTATTTCTGGTAAATTTGTGTGTCTGGCAAGATGTCAAATGATGGCATAAGCCAGATTGGTGCTGAGAAGCTTGACAAGAACAACTTCCATACTTGGAGGTTCAGGTTGACAAATTTCCTGATGGGAAAGGGTTACTGGGACTACATGAAGGTGAGCATGAAGAGGCACCAAAGATATCGGAGATCAATCCGACTGATGTAGATGTGAAAGAGTTCAAGGATTGGAACCAAGGAGCCAGAAAAGTTATATATTGGCTCTCTATCAGTATACAGGACACCATGATTGGGCACATACAAGATGCGAATTCCCCCCCAAGGAGGCGTGGGACACCTTGGTAAAACTCTATGAAACAAATACCAAGGCACGAAAGATACAGTTGAAGAATGAACTTCAGACTGTGGAGAAAAAGAGTATGTAAGTGATGAATGACTATGCATTGAAGATCAAGGGTATTGTGGAATCCCTTGCATCTATTGGTGTTTTAGTAGTAGATGATGATGATAAGGTGGAACTCTGTCTACATGGTCTCGGGCCACAATACAAGGCATACGTCTAGTCAACTCGGGAAAACATTCCCAATTTTACAGATTTGGGGTCTATGTTGATTATAGAAGAGAAGAGCTTGGGTGAAGACCAACAGTCTTCACAAAACAAAAACAGTTCAGAGCAACATGCCTTCTACACAAGTTCAAGAAGAGGATGAGGTAGAGGAGACCATGGACACGGCCAAGGAGGTGGCCGAATAGGTAATCACAATTATGGCCAGCAGCAGCAGCAGCAAAAACAACAACAGTCTCTGAATTCACAACAACAACAACACGTAGGTGGAAGAGGCCAATTCAGAGGCAGGGGGAGTCAAAGAGGTCGTGGAAATTAGCAAAGGCAGTATAATGATACACGTGGATGCTTTTAATGTGGTAAGCCTCGACATGTGCAGGCAGATTGTTATAAGAAGTAGGCTGACATGCAAAATGGAAAATTGCAGCAAAACAACTATGAATCCTTGAGCAGAATCAATGAGGATAATGAAAGGTTGTTTGTTATGTAGCATGTCGTTTTAATGCCATGTCTAAAAATGTTGAAGCAGCACATAAAGATGATGTATGGTACGTTGATTTAGGTGCATCAAACCACATGACAAGTCATGGGGAGTGGTTCAAGGAGATGAAAAACCTTGAAAGACCAGGTTTTGTGGAGATCGGAGATGACACTGCTCATCCAATTGCCCATATTGGAGATGTGCCATTGTCTATGCAGGATGGCAAAGTGAAGTACTTGCAGATGTACTTCATGTTTCGAATATAACAAAGAATCTGGTTTCAGTTGGCCAGATGATTGAGCAAGGTTTGCAGGTTCAATTTAACCATGATGGGCTGTTATGTTGAAGACTTTAAAGACAAGTGCAAAAGGCAACAGAGTGGGCAGAATGTTTACATTGAATATAAACATGCCTGAAGTGAGTGCTGTGATGTTTGCAAATGGTTTAGGAATTGTTGCAGACACAAACATTTGGCATAAAATAATTAATCATGTGAATGTGCAGAGAATGAAGTCTATGTAGACTAAAGGAGTTGTGATAGGGCTACCAAAGTTTAAAGTTGAAGGTATGCAGAAAATATGTGAAGCATGCCAATTTGGAAAGTAAACAAAGCATGTATTTCCACATGATAGAAATGTGAGCAAAAATGCACTAGATGTTGTGCATTCAAATGTATGGGGTCCTACGAAGACCATGTCTATGGGAGGCTACAGGTATTATGTGACATTTATTGATGAGACCACACAAGGAAAGTGTGGGTATACTTCATGAAGGAGAAGAGTGAGGTGTTCACTCATTTTGAAAAGTAAACAGGGAAACATGTAAAGTGCCTAAGGTCAGATGAGGGGGAGAGTACTTCTCCAATGAGTTCTCTGAATTTTTACGAAAGAATGGTATTCAGAGACAGTTTACATGCAGATACACTCCGCAGCAAAATGGAGTTGCTGAGCAAAAAAACAAGCACATTGCTAAGATTGCACGAGCATTGATGGGAAAGAAGAATACGCCACATAGCTATTGGGCTGAGGCTATTTCTATAGCAATTTACATCATGAACAGGTCTCCAACTGTAGCCATACATGATGTAACTCTAGAGGAGAGGTTTACTAGCAGAAAACCTAATTTGTCTCATATGAAAGTCTTTAGATGCATTGCATATGTGCATGTGCCAGATGAGCTGAGAATTAAGCTGAATCCCAAAGCTAAAAAATGTGTGTTTATTGGGTATTCCCTTGAGCACAAGGGATATAGGTGTTATAACCATGCTACATGTGAGTTGAGGGTAAGCAGGGATGTTTTTGATGAGAGAGATGAGCAGATGGTATGCTATTGAAAAAGAAGCTATTGGGGCTGATGTGAGTGGAAATGTGGTTACACAGAAACCAAGTCAGCAATCACAGTCTTTGAGTAGACCAGGAGAGTCCTCATCTAGTGGTTCAGTTGTTTTGATAGACCATGGAGTGGCAGGCTGCATCGTAATACTAGTCCTGCAAATGTGATTAGTACATCACATAAAGGCAAAGAGAAAGTGGTTGAGCCCCTTAGTATGCCTGACATTTCTGCAGGGCATTCTCATGTTGATGGAGAGTCTAGTGGCTCAGAGATGAGCCTTGATGGGGATCTTGGGATACCAGCTATGAGAACACCTGGTGTAAAGAAGGCTATGGAAGCCATGAATGCAAAGCTGTGAAGATCTGGGAGAGTGAAGAATCCTGTGCAAAGGTTTAGCTATGATGGTTATGTAGCACATCTCTATGCATACATGGCAAAAGTTGTGCAAGTTGTAAAGCCCACATGCATTGATGAGGTTGTTGGAAATGTGTGTTGGGAGAAATCTATGAATGAGGAGATGGATGCACTATATGGAAATGAGACTTGGGATTTAGTGCAATTTCCTGAAGGCAAGAAAGCCATTGGATTCAAGTGGGTGTACAAAGTAAAACATAACACAGTGATGGAAGCATAAGCCGGTACAAGGCTAGATTGGTAGCCAAAGGATATGCGCAGACATATGGAATTGATTATGAGGAAACTTTCAGTCCAATTGCCAAGATGGCAATAGTGAGAGTTATGATAGCAGTGGCTGTGTCAAAGCAATGGTCTTTACATCAGATGGATGTAAAGAATGCATTCTTGCATGGGGATTTGTAGGAAGAGGTTTATATGTTGCAGCCACCTAGTTATGAGGATGTGAGTCACCGTGAGCATGTTTGCAGGTTGAAGAAAGCCTTGTATGGCTTAAAACAAGCACTAAGAGCATGGTCTGACAAGATTTCTGAATATCTTATCACTATTGGCTTTCATGTAGCCAATACAGATTTCTCGCTATATGTGAGACAGAGTGATAGAGGGGTTGTGCTTGTTGTCATCTATGTAGATGACCTGATCATTACGGGGGACCATGATGCAGAGATCTTTGATGTAAAGATCTTGCTTAGACAGAAGTTTGAGATGAAGGATCTGGGGGAGCTCAGATATTTCTTGGGCATTGAGGTGATTAGGTCACCACATGGTACTGGATTACTACAGAGACAGTATGGCTTGGACATGTTGTCCAAGTATGGTATGATAGGCTGTAAGCCTATCTCAGTGCCATTGGATCAAAATGGCAAGTTGAGTGCAGATTCAGGAGAGATTCATTAGGAATTTTTTGGACCCAAAGAGGGCCTCTTGGATTAACTTTTGATTAGGACTGGACCAATAGGAAGAGGGCTGGGTGCACATTTTTGACTTCTTTGACCCTAGGGGGCCTAGGCTTTGGTTTGCTAATGGGGACTAATTACTACTGTTGTCCCCCTACCTCTTGGGCCCAAACTTAGAGGTCCCCCTATCTCTTGGGCCCAAACTTAGAGGTCCCCCTACCTAGAATCGCGCAGATTAAAAACCCTAAATAATTGAAAATTTTTAATTTTTTTTCCCAAAAGTGTGTTTTCTCTCTTGGAAAGCTCATTTTGAACCTCTTTCTTCCTCTTCTAAGCTCTCCATTGCTGCAAAAACTCCATATCTCTCAAGCTCTCCCTCCTTGTCAAGCTCCCTCTTTCTTCCTTTTCTAAGCTCTCCATTGCTGTAGAAACTCCATCCCTCTCAAGCTCGCCCTCCTTCTCAAGCTCCCTCCCTCTCTCTCTCTCTCTCTCTCTCTCTCTCTCTCTCTCTCTCTCTCTCTCTCTCTCTCTCTCTCTCTCTCTCTCTCTCTCTCTTTCTCTCTCAAGCTCCCTCCCTCTCCACTGCTCTGCAGAAACTCTATCCCTCTTTAGTCTACTCTAGGTTCAGGAAGCCTATTCTCAAACTCTAACCCTCTTTTAAGCTTTCCATTGCTGCACTGAAAACCCTGAACTTTCTCTCCTTTCCACTCCTCTGTTGTAAAACAAGCTTTTCTTTTCCCTTCTCTTTTCTTACCACCATGGCCTCTTCCACCAGTAATATGAGAAGACCTAGGGAGAAGGTGGAAGAGCTTGTGCTACATAACACAAGAGATGAGAATAGAGTTTGGGCTCCAATAAGATTCAGGGTTGGGGCTTGGGTCTACATGCAGCCAAGCTCTAAGGGACCACATCGAGTGCGTCAACTAGGGAATATGCTACATCATTGGAAGGGGCGGCTACAAGGCTTCAAGCATACTAAGAAGGAAGGACTGGTTGCCATAGTGCAACATGTGTATACCCTTAGAGACCTGTACATTCAAGGCCAATGACTAAGGTTTCCTTCAAATTGTCAGTGTAACATAAACACAGATTTAACAACATGCTAATATTGGATTTTTTGTTTCAAATTTTCTTATGATTCTCCATTTTCTTATGTCTCTCTACAGATATTTTTCCCTCTAATTATGTTGAGGAACAACCACTCCAAAGCCTCACTGGAGTTTTCTATGCTATGCATGCATCCATTGGAGAGGCAATGTTTGTATCTCAAAGCGCAAGTGATCTTGTAGTACAGAACAATATCTTTTTCCTTTCTCACTCATATTTTGTAGATAAAAAACAAGGTTTATTTGGCAAGCTAGAAGAGATCCCCAACCCCCCTCTTAACAATCCTGAATGGCCCAAACCTGATGCTTGGACCATCTTATGCTTAAAGTTTAAGATGGTACGTGATATCAAGACATCACTCAAGTTTTCAAAGGCATCTAGGTTAGTAGGGCTAAATTGGTTTTGTCCTTTACATGTTTTTATGCACATGTTCAATTCCATGCCAATGCACCAAACAAAAACAATGTATATTTGTAAGGAGGTATGGTCTGACCTCATTCAAGGATTAGTAGGAGAGGGTTAGGAGGTATGGTCTGACCTCATTCAAGTATTAGTAGCAGAGGGTTAGGAGGTTAATGAGGGGTCACATCAAGGTGATGTGTACAAGTGCAATGTAATAGATTCTACAGTGTCTTTCAAGTTCTTGAAGGCACGCTCTATTTTGTACATGTGTTTGCACTACCAAAGATAGATGCAAAATCACGGGACATGCATCCCATTCAAGCCTCAGAAGAAGAAATTATGCCTATTGAGGTAGCTGTAATGATGAAAAATGGATGGATTGAGAGAGTGGCAGCAAGCAAGCATTAGAGCCTAGCATACTTGCATCAACACTTTAGTATCATGGGCTTTCACAATGTGGAAGAGTCAAGTTTCAAGTTGATGAGAAGAAAGGTATATCTGATTCCACTACATGTCTAGAATTAACCCTTACACTATTAGGTACAAAATCTTTGTCAACAAAAACCTCTAATCTAGTCACCAAATCCTACTCCTCTACCAGAGGAAGGTGCCACCATCCTCTACCAGAGGAAGGTGCCACTTTCTATATTTTTATAGATTGGGAAGCGTAAGGAGGGGACAACCATGGTCTCAAAATCATGGCAAATGGGAGACCTTGAATTTTCAGGAGCAAGGTGCATAGCCCTACCAACACATAGTAGGCATGTGGAAGAGCTTGAAGATAAATTGAGTATATGGGAAAATAGCCCCTGTTTTGATGCACGTGAGAGGCAAGAGTTTCAGGATCGAGGGCGAAGGCAATGACAAGCTTTCAAGTCAACAAGGAGATGGAGATCAACATGAAGTAAATGTCATGAGAGGGGCAAAAAATGAAGTTATTGTAACAATTTTAGATTAGATGACATGCTTGTAATTTTATAGAAGGCTCTTTATTAACCAATCTTTATTTAATTGAAATCTTAATATTTTTGCAAACTGTAATTTTTTTATCTAGTGGTCTGGTGTGAAAAGGCCAAACTTTAAATTTGAACTATAAATAGCCAAAGGTGCCTTCTTTCTCATTTTCACGCGATAGAAACCAAGCACGAACTCACAATATCTCTTTGCATTCACATGGCTACCCACTTTGACAACTTCTGTGAGTTTCTCTCCACCACCCCATGGGCGGGCAAGAGCGAGCTCTTTGTCATGTTCTCTCGTGAAGTCGACTTTGAAAAGTCGCTCGCCCTTACGTCCCAACATTATGAGATGCAGATTGCATACATGGAGAATACTTGGCTCCCCACTCCATCTCCTTTCCCCATTGCCCCAATGATCGATGGGTGCCTATTGAGCTGCTTAAGTACATTCAACAATATGCCCGCCTCTACACCTAGCGCCTTGAACGCTTCATCGACATCTGCATCCCCGCAAGAGCTTACTGTACCTTCAATAAGCAGGAGGTGAAGAGGTTGGGAAAGGGCAATTTAGGAACTAGGTTCCTCTCGTGGCTCGCCACTTTTGCATTCCTCATCATCAGCAGGGATGAGGAGGTAGAGATGCTTGCATTGCAGTTGGCAGGGTATTTGAGGGATGACAAGGAAGTGAAGGTAGTAGGAACGAATGCTGGTGTAGAAGAGCAGCTTGCATCAAAGCACTTATCTACAGCTGAATAGCCCACTGTAGTAGAAGATGCGGGGCCATATTCCCCACATGAGGAGAGCAAGGTGCTGCCAGAGCTTGAGATCAATCTCTTGAGCACCATTGTGGTGGAAGGTGAAGAATACTTATTTCTTCATGACCTTGAAAAGGCAGTTGTCTTGAGAATGGATGAATGTTTGGGCATTATATGCACGCGATGTGAGGTGGACCTTGATACGTCTAACCTCGGTCCTCACCTAGATAGTGCTATATTACCCCTTGGAGAATCTATCTCAGAGACAGTTGCCTTGGTCAAGGAAACTGTGGTTAAGACCACAGAGCAAGCCCTAGTTCCAGAGGAGGAATTCACAACCTTACAAGACAAGCTAGAGGCTGAAAAGGATACCCTTGGTGTTGGAGTGATGGAGGAGACCAAAGCACCAAAAAAGGATGAGGCTAAGTCCTCGATTGACCTCTTTGCCCCCACCAGCACTTTGGCAAAAGAAGACATTGAGCAAGAGATAATAATCGACCTTTTACAACCTAGAAACATTTGTAATTATGCATAGGAAAATATTTTTATTTTTCCTTTGGTTGCAGAGGGTGGTTGAAATTGACGCATTTACTGCTAGGAGAGGCGGCGACAGTAGAGACCAGGCCAAGGTCCATGGACATGATGCTACGTTGGTGCATTATCTTGGTTGACTTCCTGTGGATGGCATCGCCATTATCCACATGGACTACACCCCTCAATCTGCCTTCACTCTCTTCTTTTTGAAAGCCCTCTCTAAGGTGCTCTGTGTAGCCTCTATGGCACAGAGCACCAAATGTATAGTTCTGATTAAAAAATCCCTTGTCTTCGATGTTTTTGGTTCTGGATTTAGGGGTAAGCTTCTTGCTCGTATAGGTATAGCCAAAAGCATAGGTATAGAGGATCCTCAAGAAATAGCCCAATCACTCCTTGATCACACTCTGCCCAATAACAAGAGAAGGAAGCTCAATATTGTAAGAAAGCTTTTGTAACGATGATGTATCACTGCTTATTATGAATACAATACAATTTTTGCAAACTTATTTTCATCAAGTATATCATTATTTTTTCTAGTTTGTACCATCAATGTTTTTGTTGTGAATGCATCAGAAATAACCCTGGGAGCCTGGGGACCAGTGCCAGAACAGTGCGAATTTTGAGCCTGCAAGAGCCCAAATTCGCACTGTTTTGGCACAGCTTTCCTAGCCCTTTCAGGAGAAATTCTGATGTATTGGATGACAAATAATGTATTCTTACACATGATTAAAGGTATTTTTATCTTGTAAATTACTATTTCTCATAATCAATGCACTCAACTTGATTATAAATGCATCAAAAATGATTCTGAGTGGCTAGGGGAGCAGTGCGCCAGAACAGTGCAAATTTTAAGCCTGCACTGCTGATGTAGAGTCCAAACTGGCACTGTTCTGGCATAGCTTCCCCAGCCCTCCAGGAGCAATTCTGATGCATTGGATGACAAATAATGTATTTTTATACATGATTAAAGATATTTTTATTTTGTAAATTACTGTTTTTATAATTAATGTACTGCAGTATCCTAACAAGCCAAGCTCTCCTTCACCAACAAATTGCATAAAAGATGATAAATTGCGGAAAGGAGGGTTTGCTCTTAATGGAGGGTCAACTAGATAGAGATGCCCATCAGCCCAAAGATCTACATTTTTCTCTTTAGCTATCCTACGGTCTTGGACAGATTGTGCATCAGTAGGATGGGTTTTTTTAGAGTTGCCATACTCTTCAGGAATACGAATGTGTACATTAACCTTCCGTTTTCTAGCTTCACAAGGGGCTACACACACAGCTTGCAAAGGCTCCATAGCTAAGCAGAGGAAGAAGCTAAAGCATAGAGATCCTCATAGAGAGAGAGAGACACAGAGAGAGGGAGTGAGTGAGAGAGACTGTTAAAACTTTACTGTTGCGCAGGTTTAACACAAATCTGTTTTTCTAAGTAGAAAATGATATTTTTGATATACAAATATACTAACATGGAGTTTTTCATCAATAAATTACATTTATGAGAAATATTAAAAAAAATAATTTTTGGAGTCCCCACAATTTCGCGATCTCATGGATGTAGTGGTTCCTAATAGTTAGTTATGTTTATGGGGTTGTGGGGATCTGACAGTTAGTTATGGATATACTAGCTCCTGACAGGCTTTGAACATGACCCTTGAATTACAAGCTTTTTGGAGGGAAAATTTTATTTTCATCATACATATTGGTCGGGTGTGGTGTTTTTTCCACCTCAAAATGTAAAAAAAAATAAAAAAAAATCACTTTTTGGGAGCCACCTAGATACGAGAATGTTTTACTAATGTGGAAGGGAGATATGGTGGGAGTTAATGAGAAAGGAGATTTCAAACTTACAAGAAAGATTCAATTTGTAGAGAGTGAAGATAAAAAATTCAAAAAGTAAGAGAGAAAGTATGAGAAAAGTCAAAAAGTAAGAGAGAGAGTATGAGAATATTCCCTTTAAAAAGTGAAACTAGGGGGGTATGGCTGATATGGCAAGGTAAAAAATAGGGGTCATCATGGCCTTTGTCTCCCTTAAGCCCAACTTTTTAAGCTCTAATCCCTTAAAATTAGGAATCCTTAGGAGGCCCTTTTTGGGTCCAAAAAATTCCTAATGTTGGAGGATCCTACTATGTATAGGCGCATAGTAGGAAGCTTGATCTACATGACGATCACCAGGCCAGATTTGAGCTATTTTGTTGGGCTAGTGAGTCAGGTTATGCAAGTTTCGAAGCTGCATTTGGATGCATTGAGACGCATACTGAGGTATGTAAGGTCTACTTTGCATTGTGGGCTATTTTATGAAATTGGGACAGAGATATGTGTACAAGGGTACACAGATGTTGATTGGGCTGGTAGTATCTCAGATAGAAGATCTACTAGTGGCTTCATGTTTTCTTTGGGGAGTGCTGCTATGACTTGGAGCAGCAAGAAGCAGCCTACGGGGTTGCTCTATCCAGTACTTTTATAGAGGCCGAGTACAAAGGTGCTACTATGGCAGCATGTGAGGTAGCTTGGTTGAGAAATCTACTTGCAGATTTGGGTCTATGAGTGGATAGACAAGTTGTCATTTTTTGTGACAACATTAGCAGTATACAGTTGGCTAAGAACCCAGTTTTTCATGCTCGCATGAAGCATATAGAGGTACACTACCATTTTGTCAGAGAGAAGGTTTTGGCAGGAGACATTGACCTTGTTTATGTCAGCACACAGGATCAGGTCACTGACATATTCACCAAAGCATTGGGTACAAAGAAGCTCTGCAGATTCAGGGCTTTGCTTGGTGTACATGAGATGGAGTTGAGCTCGAGGGGGAGTGTTGAGATATCGAGCTCATCTAGTGAGGCGATGGACACTGATGACCCGCCCGGGGGATAGGCCCCACACTTACACTACTGGCATGGTTGGTGAGATCATGGGTGATATGCAGCCAGTGGGATGACAGGCTGTGTGACAGCCATTCTAGAGACTAGCATAGTTATAGCGCCAATTTATTTACACTGTAAAGAACCCTAGTATGTATTTGGTTGAGTACCTTTTCATATTGTGTGTACTCTTATCTTTGTATATGTTGTGTTGAGTGTTGTGTGAAGAAGAAGAAGATTTTCAGCCTCTCACCTTGTGTGTTCTCTTTTAGGGTTTTGTGAGTGTGTGTGTGCTTGCAAGAGCTCAAGCTCTGTTCTCCCCTGCATCTTTTAATGTATGGCATTGTACATTGATGACTTATGTCTTTTCCAACCATATATGCATGAAATTCCTTGGACATATACTCCCCCCCTCGATCTGAACGAAGGGTGCCAACTTTACATTCACATGCATTTTCAGCCATGGATACGAAGTGCCTAAAGCACATAAAAACCTTTGACTTCTTCTTTAATGGATACACCCAGCTATATCTGGAGTAATCATCAATAAAAGTGATGAAGACTTACTAGAGATATCCCCCAATAGATGGTGTCCTCATAGAACCATATACATCACTGTATGTATAAGCTGTAATTTCTTAACAGCTCTCAGAGATCCATCCTTTGGAAATGATGCCCGATGCATTTTAATACCAAGATATACACCCCTCACATACATGTCTAGTAGGGGTCTCAAGAGTTGGCAACTCAGACACCATATCCTGCCATTGAAGGCGTAACAAACTCCCATAATTTAGATGGCCAAATCGTGCATGCCATCACTCATAGCACGAGTCGTAGCAAAGCATCATGTTGCAACTTCTCAAATACATCCATCTTGTATAGGACATGAAACAAGGTACCTGAGGAAATGATAGAATAACCATCATTTCTATCCTGAACTATACATCTGCCATCCACAAATTTCTATGTCAAGCCTGACAAGGTTAAGGCTGAAACTAACAGCAAGTTCTTCTTAATGCCTGGCGCATATAAAACTTTTAAAAGAGTAAATGCACCCCTATTTGGAGCAGACTATATAGACTCCTTGACTAGTGTTAACTTAGGTGGCGGTGGTATAGGTATGTCAGGTAGCCTGTACGTATCCCTTGAGTACTTTTACATATTTTACTATACATGATGACCAATAGCCACGTTGGTATGAATTGGTGGTGCTAGTAAAGCTAAAGGTGGCCTTGACTTAGGAATTAAGCTAGTGGTTGGGGTTGAGGGAACATACATATGGTAGTATCATGATTCCCTACCTACACACAATGAGCACAGTAATGTGATTGTCTGGGTCAGAAATGTGGGCACTTAGTTCTTGTGTGATTTTATCGACATGTTGAACATGAGAGTAGATCTCTTTATGGGTAGAGATGTGTATTGCTCATAGTAGTTTTCTTACTTCTTTAACTTGTCTAATATGGCCATGTTTTGATGGGGTCATGTTGCCTACTTGATTTTCTCGAACTCTAGAGTCATGATAACTTGAGGCCATGAGATGGTATAGCGAATGATCGAGACTTTGTATCATCTACTTTGGGTAATTATAACATGTTTTTTTTTATTATATGGACATTTTGCAACAAGTATCCAACAAAGCTAGTCTAAACAAGAGTAGATAATCATGCATTTTTGGGTATCGTACTCTGTTCTTATATAAAAACACAGCAATAATTGAGCATCAATCAACCTCTCCCAAAATTTACACTAAGAGTTGAGATGTTTTAATCATGATACATAATATCTCATCAACTCATGCAATATTGCTTAATATTATGGAGTTGTTGTGCCATTGGGCTCCATTTGTAGCACGTCATGTAAAACTTGGGATGAACACATTTTTTAAGCCAAGTGAAATCGATTTTGTCCTCAGGCTTCAACATTCTCTATACCATTAATGATTGTCCCCATCTAATGTTAGGAAAAAAGATTGTATTCACATGGACCCACATGTTTCACACACGTCACCTTAAAGATTTCTATGTGTTGCATTAGGTGTCCCATCAGCCATAAATCTTTGCATTGATGCAACAATGTGATGTGGCTCCTATCTTGTGATTGTCTTTTTGTGAGGGATGTTTCCAATTCCCTAGCTACACCCCTTCCTATTTCAGCAGCCATCCTCAAAACTTCAGTTGGATTGTTAGGTCAATTGTGGAGTTTTTCCTATTACTAAACAAATGAGATATTTTAGAATAATGATGCATTTTTGACACCTTGGTAAGGAAAGGGGGACTCTTGAGGTAGGTGCCTCTTTCACATGTGTGAAAAGGTTTTAATTTAAAAAAATTGTGATATTTTTATCTCTATCAGTAATAGCAACGAAGCTATGGTAAAATTTTTAGAAAATAATACATATCTTATTTTTATGCATAATGCTAAAAGAGGACTTCCTACCATATTCTAGGATTGGACATCCTATGTAAAAAGAATGATTTTCATCATATTCATGAGATGTATTTTTTTTGTAATTATGCATAATTAATTGATTATGAAAAAAGAGTAAATTTTGGTAAATTTATTTTTATACAAAAAGAGGAATTCCCATGATATTTGAGATCCAAGTAATTAAATGGTAAAAGAAGAATTTTTGGTAAATTTATTTTTATGCAAAAAGAGGAATTCCCATGATATTGAGATCCAAGTAATTAAATGGTAAAAGAGGAATTTTTGGTAAATTTATTTTTATACAAAAAGAGGAATTCCAATGATATTTGAAATCCAGGTAATTAAATGGTAAAAGAGGAATTTTTGGCATAATTCAAATTATGAGTATTTATCAAAAGTGGAATTTTGAGCATTATTAGTTTTATTGGGAAATATGGGTAGAATTGATTTTTGTAAATCCCATGAATCTTTTACTCAAAAAGAAGAATATTGAATATATTTCACTTGAGAAATTTGAGAAAGAATATGAAAAATCCATCGAGAAAAAGTACCTTTAACAAGGCCAAGCAATTGGCAGAAACTTAGAAAAGTCCCATCTGAAAGATCCCTGCCTCCTCTACGCAATGAATTCTGGGGTGCTAGCAGCGGAAGTAGCACTTCTTGCGTAGGACAGAGTCTCCCATGCGAGGCCTCGCCCACAAATATCCGGACAAGATACTAATCCCTCGGTTCTTCCAAAACCAAATCTGGTAAAACTTCCCTCGCCCAGCAGACATAGGCGATTCTATCAGGAAAATTCTATTCTAACACAGTCAAGGTCTTAACTAACCAAACTGATCTGACCAAACCCATAGGTCACATGGTCCAATCAAGTGGAAGAGACTTGCACTTGGATCATAGAGACCAACGCTTTTCTCCTCATCTCAAGAGGCACAGCCGTTGATTCTTTTCCATAGAACAAGGGTTATCCGGAATTTACTTCAACTATCGTAACTTAAGACATCACATTTCATTCATTCACTCACATCGATATCACATCTTTTCACGTACATATCCACATCCATTCTTCCACATACACAACCACACCCGTTCTTCCACATACACATCTGCATTCATTCTTCCACATACACATCCACATCCATTCTTCCACATACATCCACATCCATTCTTCCACATATCTTTTATGCATCTTTCTATGCATAAAATCAATTTTAATAAGAATAACACTTTTGAAAAAAAATAATCTTTTATGCATCTTTCTATGCATAAAATCAGTTTTAATGAAAACAGAACTTTTGAAATTAAAAAAAATCTTCTATGCATAAAATCAATTTTAATGAGAATAACACTTTTGAAATAAAAATAAATCTTTTATGCATCTTTCTATGCATAATATCAATTTTAATGAGAATAACACTTTTGAAATAAAAATAAATCTTTTATGCATCTTTCTATGCATAAAATCAATTTTATTGAAAACAATACTTTTGAAATAAAAATAACTTTTTTATGCATCTTTCTATGCATAAAATCAATTTTAATGAAAATAACACTTTTGAAAGAAAAGTAAATCCTTTATGCAACTTTCTAGGCATAAAATCAATTTTAATGAGAATAACACTTTTGAAATAAAAATGAACCTTTCATGCATCTTTCTATGCGTAAAATCAATTTTATAATGAAAACAATACTTTTATAATAAAAATTTCCATTATGCATCTTTCTATGCATAGAAATTAAATTCAATGAAAATAACACTTTTTTAATAAAAATTTCCAATATGCATCTTTCTATGCATAGAACATAATTTCAATATTAATATCAATGATATCCATGCATATTCATAGGTAAATATGTACATGGAGTAAATAAGAATATTTCTTTTAGAATGCACAAACGGTGGGAATTACTCTTTAAGAATAACATAAAAATAAACTTTATTTTCCACAAAATTTAAGAAAATTTTGCCATAACCTCCTTTGTATGGCTGACCATTTCTCAATTTTAACATTCTATTTTCAATTTAAAATTAATCCCAATTTGAAGTAAAGTACTCTATCTACTCAATTTTTACTTTTTAGTGAGTAAACAATAAAAAAAGTTTAATCAATTGATTTGTCTTTCATTTTAGGATAAAGAAAGGCTGAATTCTTAAGGAAGAGAAGGGGGTAGCCTTTTCATTAAGGCATAACATCAGGATTCACTTTAATCTACTATATAAAAAAAATAAGGAAATCAGAAAACCATAGATTTGAAATTAAAAAGTAGAAATTTTAGCTTACATAGAGTTTTGTAAGCTATCCTTTGGCTTGAGGGATTGAGGGTTCTACTCTTGTTTGGATCAAGAGTGGCCACCAATTTCTTTGGAGAGGATTTAGTCAAAAACAATTGAATTATCAATTGAATTCAATGTAATTGGCTCTGGGTAGGAGAGTAGAGTAGCAGTGCATAAACACTATTAACCTGTTATAAAGGGGGGAGGCTTCTATTTATAGGAACAAAATGAGCCTCTAACCAAACAAATTGATTCTAGAATTTTCCAGATCAGTTTTGTCAATTTTTGACCATTTTTGGGTCAGTTTAGCTTACTTTCTGGATCTAGTTGATACAGGAGAGAGGAGAGATGAAAATATCTCATTATTTATGAGTTTAAAACTCCTCCACACATGTGAAATAGGTGTGTCCTTCATGAGGGGAGATCCCCACACCGAGGTGTCAAAAATGCATCATTTCCTCTAAATATCTCTTCTTTTTTAACTAATAAACCCTGTCCTTAGTCAACTCTTCATCTTATGTGAGCATTTACCCATTGGGGAGTTTCTTTTATTCTTCAATTTATCTCCTCCCTACATTTGGATTAAACTTATTGGTCCATATAGGAACCCTAATTAGAACATATTTCAAAAATTTTTGAAATTTTGGACCCTTAGGCTAAGGTCCTTTTTACCTATTTTCAATTAATTCCAATTGCACATTGGAAAGTTTTTTTTGAATTTTTGTTTCAATGGAAACCATTCTAGACACTAGGAGGATTTTTATATCCAAAAATATCTCAATTTTGAATTACCTTCCTCTAGACATTTTCTCTCTCTAGGCCAAAACATGGTAAAACAAGATCTTTCTTTTATTTCAGAGAGGGGAATATTTATAAGATCAGAAGGGGAGGTTCTTACACCTGCACACCTCAAAAGTCGGAGGGAGGAATCTTACATCCTACCCCACTTAAAAAACACGAGATGTCATCTCGCAAAATTAGAGGAGAACTCTTTCCCTTAAGATCCAACTGATTCTGTGGTTCCTTAAAGTCTGGTGAACCCAACAAAATCCTGGGATAAAGATCCTATATATAGAACTCATCATCAGATCACAATTCACTCAGATCATAACATTCAAATCCTTATCACAATAATGGTCCATTAGATCGAAATTTCTATCTGAACAGTCCTCCATGGGAATTTTCAATTATACAGATTTTTAATTTGACATCCCTTAGCTTGATCCACTGGATCAAGTGTTAACAGCAGCAATCTGTTTCAGCACAATCCACTAATCTCATAGTGATTTGCTAAAGTCATTAATGTCAATCCAGTTATGAACATCATCACAGGGACTCATCCCATTCATCCTTATTGTGGTTTTGCTCAGCTTATTACATTTCAACCAAAATTCAAGAATCAATCATTTTTCAATCCGAATCCAAATCAACTCATCAGTTCTCAACCAGAATTTAAAAATCATATCAACCACATTCGAATTCATCATCTGGATAGCATTTATGCTCATAATTTCAAGTCTTAGATTTACTTGTATATACTGCCAGTAAAGAGCTGCAGTTATACCCTCGGTATATACGGGTAGCCACGGTCCTTGGAACTATAAGGTAAATACCATCATATCTAGGTCTCAAGTAAGTCATGGATTCCATGCAATTGCGGTACTTTCATTTGAAGACTCAATTACTAATTTATGAATTTCAGTCGAATAACAATTTGTATGAATTTTATCACACAATTACAACCTTTTATTGCTACTTCATAAATTTTGACATTTTTGGCTTCTCGGTAGATCCACATTAGCCAATTTGCTCTGATACCAACTGTGAGATCCCTGTCCCCACCGCGCAATGAATTCAGGGGTGCTAGCAGTGGAAGTAGCACTTCTTGTGCAGGGCAGGGTCCCTCGGGGCCTCGCCCACGCATATCTGGACAAGAGACTAATCCATCGGTTCTTCCAAAAACCAAACCCAAAAAAACTTCCCTTGCTCGGAAAGCACGGGCGATTCCTCTAGGATAATTTTTCTCTAACGTAGTCAAAAGCCTTAACTAGATGAACTGATTTGACCGAACCTAGGGGGGTATTCATGCAAACTTAAAACTAGTCACACCACTTACATACCCAACATGAAATTGCCTTTTTCACAGAATCAGTTGTCTTTAAAACAATCATTTAATGAAATCATAGAGTCACTGATCATAATACTCAAAATCTCTGGTTGAATCCTTAATTCCAATCATTCCTTCATCGTGTACCTATGGCATCAATGGCAACCAGAACGCTCACCACCTATCCAATCAGGGGGCCTTTTCGATAGTTCCTAGCTCATAGTAACCGGCAATATATTCACATATCAAAATGGAATCTCCATTGAAGATCAGCAAGGTCAACCAACCGATCCATATAAAAGAGCCATGGACTCATCCATTGAGGACCAGCAAGGACAATCAACCAGATCCATGCCCGAATTCAGAAAACAACTCTTACTCCTTGTTCCAATATCTTCCTCGACGCACGTGTGGGTATCGTCGTCGGCGACCCAGAGCCTGAGCACCGTATGGTTAGCACCCTCTAGGATCCTTCACAAGTGACCTAGCGCTTCACTCATAGGCCGCTTCCTTGGTCCCTCATCCACCGTACCGGAAGCTCGCCATTTTAATCAAACGAGGCTGGTCAAGACCTCGGCTGACCTTGCTACGCGAGAGGTCCTCCATTGACTCTCTGTCAGCTATTGCAACGTATCAGACTAGGTTTCCACAACCTCATTCACAAGACGGTCAAAATGCTTCCCTAGCATTCTTGACATAAAATAGCCATTTAAAAACATGTCATAAATACAGCTTCTATAACGGACTCCACATTCATTCTTTCACATACACATCTATATCCATTCTTTCACATACTCATTCACATAAATACTTTCACATATACATTCACATCCATTCTTCACTGATACATTTACATCTATTTTCATCACATATCATCCACTCATATCCCATATCATTCATTTACATCCTGATTCACATGACATCACATCACATCCAATTAATTCACATCTATTTGATACACATCACATCTACTCACCTCACATCTTATCACATCTATCTGATACACATCACATCTACTTACCTCACATCTTATCACATCTACTCACCTCACATCTCATCACCTCTATTCACATCACAACCACCCATCCATTCATTCACACTTATCTGATTCTCATCACATCTCGTTACATCTATTCACCTCACATCTCATCACTTCTATTCAGATCACATCCATCTATACATTCACATCTATCTGATTCACATCACATCTATTCACCTCACATCTCATCACCTCTAGTCACATCACATCCATCCATCCATTCACATCTATCTGATTCACATCACATCTATTCACCTCATCTCATCACCTCATCACATCCATCCATCCATTCACATCTATCTGATTCACATCACATCTATTCACCTCACATCTCATCACCTCTCCACATCACATCCGATTCACATCACATCCAATTCACATCACATCTCATCACATCTATTCACCTCACATCTCATCACCTCATCACATCCATCCATCCATTCACATCTATTTGATTCACATCACATCTATTCACCTCACATCTCATCACCTCTATTCACATCACATCCATCCATCCATTCACATCTCATCACATATATTCACCTCACATCTCATCACCTCTATTCACATCACAACCATCCAGCCATTCACATCTATCTGATTCACATCACATCTCATCACCTCTATTCACATCACATCCATCCATCCATTCACATCTATCTGATTCACATCGCATCTCATCACATCTATTCACCTCACATCTCATCACCTCTATTCACATCACATCCATCCATCCATTCACATCTATCTGATTCACATCACATCTCATCACATCTATTCACCTCTATTCACATCACATCAATCCATCCATTCACATCTATCTGATTCACATCACATCTCATCACATCTATTCACCTCACATCTCATCACCTCTATTCACATCACATCCATCCATCCATCCATTCACACTTATCTGATTCTCATCACATCTCGTTACATCTATTCATAGAATTTAAGAGAATTCTAATTTTTTATATAAAGATTCTTTACACATCTATTTATGCATCAAAATCAACTTTAGTAGGAATAACACTTTTATAAAAATCCTTTTATGCATAAATTCAAATTTAAGAAAAATAACACTTTTGAAATAAAATTAAATCCTTTATGCATCTTTCTAGGCATAAAATCAATTTTAATGAAAATAACACTTTTGAAAGAAAAATAAATCCTTTATGCATCTTTCTTTGCATAAAATCAATTTTAATGAGAATAACACTTTTGAAAGAAAAATAAATCCTTTATGCATCTTTCTATGCATAAATTCAATTTTAATGAGAATAACACTTTTGAAATAAAAATAAATCTTTTATGCATCTTTCTATGCAAAAAATTAATTTTAATGAAAATAACACTTTTGAAAGAAAAATAAATGCTTTATCCATCTTTCTATGCATAAAAGCAATTTTAATGAGAATAACACTTTTGAAATAAAAATAAATCTTTCATGCATCTTTCTATGCATAAAATCAATTTTAATGAAAATAATACTTTTGAAAGAAAAATAAATCCTTTATGCATCTTTCTATGCATAAAATCAATTTTAATGAGAATAACACTTTTGAAATAAAAACATCAGGATTCACTTTAATCAACTATTAAAAAAACAAGGAAATCAGAAAATAATAGATTTGAAATTAAAAAGTAGAAATTTTAGCTTACATATAGTTTTGTAAGCTTTCCCTTGGCTTGAGGGATTGAGGGTTCTACTCTTGTTTGGATCAAGAGTGGCCATCAATTTCTTTAGAGAGGATTTAGTCAAAAATAATTGAATTATCAAGTGAATTCAATGAAATTGGCTCTAGGTAGGAGAGTAGAGTAATAGTGCATAAACACTATGAACCTTTTACAAAGGGGGAGGCTTCTATTTATAGGAAAAAATGAGCCTCTAACCAAGCAAATTGATTTTAGAATTTTCCAGATCAGTTTTGTCAATTTTTAACCATTTTTGGGTCAGTTTAGCTTACTTTTTGGATCTAGTTGAAACACGAGAGAGGAGAGATGAAAATATCTCATTATTTATGAGTTTAAAACTCCTCCATACGTGTGAAATAGGCGCCTCCTTCATGAGGGGAGATCCCCACACCGAGGTGTCAAAAATGCAGTATTTCCTCTAAATATCTCTTCTTTTTTAACTAATAAACCTTGTCCTTAGTAGTCAACTCTTCATCTTATGTGACCATTTACTCATTTTTGGTAGATTTTCTTTTATTCTTTAATTTATCTCCTCCCTACATTTGTATTAAACTTATTGGTCCATATAGAAACCTTAATTGGAACATAATTCAAAAATTTCTGAAAATCTGGACCCTAAGGCTAAGGTCCTTTTTACCTATTTTCAATTAATTCCAATTGCACATTGGAAATTTCTTTTTGAATTTCTGTTTCAGGGGAAACCATTTTAGACACTATGAGGATTTTTATATCCAAAAATATCTTAATTTTGAATTACCTCCCTCTAGATATTTTCTCTCTCTAGGCCAAAACAGGGTAAAACATGATCTTTCTTTTATTTCAGAGAGGGGAATAATTATAAGATCAGAAAGGGAGGTTCTTACACTTGCACACCTCAAAAGCCAGAGGGAGGAATCTTACACACATCTATCCCGATTCATATCACATCACATCACATCCATTCACATATATTTACGTCACGTCGCATTCACATCCATTCACATCTCATCGCATTTATTCACATCCATCACATTCATTGCATTCCCATCCCATTACATACATTCTATCCACATTATATCACATCCATATCCATCCATATCTCATCACATCCATACACATTCTATCTCATTCATCCACATCCATCCAGTCATCCACATGCATGTCTATCCACATCCATCCATACATTCACATTCACATCCACATATATTCACATCACATCACATTTCATCCACATCTCATCACATCCACATCCCTTTACACAACATCACATCTCATCCACATCCACATCCACATCCATTTACATCACATCACATCCTTTCACATCCACATCCACATCCATTTACATCACATCACATCCTATCACATCCACATCCACATTCATTTACATCACATCACATCCTATCACATCCACATCCACATTCATTTACATCACATCCTTTCACATATTCTCACATCTCATTCTCATCTCTTCATTCATATCCTCATCCATTTATATCACATCCTTTCACATATCCTCACATCTCATTCTCATCTCTTCATTCACATCCATATTCATTTATATCACATCCTTTCACATATCCTCACATCTCATTCTCATCTCTTCTTTCACATCCACATCCATTTCACATTTAGTAACATTTTCTATTTTTGATACCAATGGGACTTTTCTAATATTTGTGCCAATTGTTTGGCCTAGGTAAAGGTTCTTTTTCTCAATGGATATTTTTATATTCTTTCTTAATTTTCTTAACCTGATTGCACTAAAGGTAGTCTATACTGATACATTCCCACTTCATCTGGGGAATGTCTAATGGATGTAACTTCCCAGGCATTTTTAATCTCTCTGCTTTGACTTTCTGATAAATCAGGCATTGATGTACATGATTAAGTACATCCTTTTTTAGTCTAGGCCAAAAGAAGCTTTTCTTTACAGACATGTAGGTCTTGATGAAACCTGGATGTTTGGCAATAAGGCTATCATGGGCTTCATTCAGAGTTTGACCCTTAGTTCCCTCATGAAATGCATAGCCTGCTATTATAATACATAATTCCATCATCCAGGCTGTACCCTTGAACTCGGTTCAACTCCTAAGGAGTTTTGCTTTCCTGCATGAGTAGGGTAATAATAGGGCCAAAGAATCTATCCTGCATGATCTTCTCTCTTGCTTCATTAATCAATGGATTTCACACCACTATGATTGCAAGCAAGGAGGCTTTTCTACTGAGAGGGCATCTGCTTTCCTACATAAGTAGGGTAGTAATAGGGCCAAAGAATCTATCCTGCATGATCTTCTCTCTTGCTTCATTAATCAATGGATTTCACACCACTATGATTGCAAGCAAGGAGAGATAAAGCGGCTAAGAAGTCTAAAAACTCGGCAAGAAATTCTAAAATTCCTGGGTGAATGATTAAAGAGTTGTACATAATGAACAACCCCTAGCCTTATCAAGATCATGGCTAAGGAAATATTTTTCTTGAGTCTCTGACGCTGATTGGTATTGATATTAATACATCTTCCTCTCCAGAGAACCACATATATCGATGTCGCTCTATAGGATCAGGGAAGTATAGATCCTCAAAGTGACGGGCAAGCCTCACTCTGCTTACACGGGTTATAACGGATTTGACGAGATGTTCGAAGGCAAAGGCGATCATATCCTGTTTAACATTTAAATTTATCTATGCAAAAAGATAAATTTAACTAAAATCCTTCTTTAATTTTTAAATAAAAATATACATTATTTTAGCATCCCAAGTTTTCTCTTACTTCATTGGAATACATGGATTTCCATTGTCATGGTGGGGATTACTCTTTTAACATAAAAATGGATTACTAGAAATTTCTCTTTCTCTTTATTAACTATTTATGCATAAACATAGAAATCAAATTTTCCATGATTATAATGAGAACTATTCAATTAATCTAGGATGATTAATCCTAGAATATGGTAGGAAATCCTCTTTTCATATTATGAATGAAAATGATTTATGTGTTTATTTTTTAAAATTTTTGCCATAGCTCCACTGCTATTCCTGATAAATCTCAATAAATTTGACAGAATAAAGTTTAGTATTATTCATGTGATTATAGAATAACCACTGATTGGATCATTATCCAATTATGGATTGATTCTTAATTTTACCATAAATTAAATAGCATAAAAGTATTAAAAAGCCATTATTTTGGCCTCCAATTAAACAAGCATAGAAATTACTTTTCGATTAGAGAAATGCTTCATGAGAAGCCTCATTCGAATTGAGAATAGGTCATAGGAATGACCATTCTTTGGGGGAGAGAGAGAGAGAGAGAGAGAAATGCTTAAAAACCATTATAAATTAAGCATAAATGGAAATTTATGTGTTTCTTCATTACAATACATTAAAGAACTTCAATAGTATTCAAAAGCCATTCAAATTAATGCTTCTCAAGCTTGAGAGGGGTTGAGAAGAGAAATATTTGGAGATTTAAGAAAAAGAAAACTGTTATATTACTGAATCAGATGAGATATGATAATGATAAATTCTAACTCTAATTTGGAAGGGATAAACCCTAAAACTCTATCCTTATGCTTAGGAGCTCAATCAGCTCAGATATTATAATCAGTACAGTGATGTGAGTTTTAGGGTTTATCCAATAGGCTTCTTGTACACTTCTTGTTTCTTGTTCACTATCAAGCCCAGTTGAGTACAAAACTGGATTTTATAATGATCCAAGATGAGTAACTCATCACCGCATCATGCTTCATCTTTGCCAATGTAATTATGTAGATGTGACCAAGATTATGTAGCTAAATCACAGTGGTTAGGTCTCCTAATGCATAATTATCTCTTGAGAAGATGGCGACATGTAATTCTTTCCCCAAATAGTTTACCAAACACGCGGCACATTTTCAAGGTTTTACAAACCTTAGATGATGTGAACTTGCATCTTTTAACACAAAGAAGCTGGATTTGATCAGCCAACAAGTGTGATGTGCTATTTTGCAAGACATGATAGCCGACCCAGTTGTGAACCATAAATTAGCAGGAAGACAAGGGGCCAGATTGATGGATATGTGGGAGCTCAACATCTGAACTAGGAGGCTAACACTGCAAGGCTGAGGGTTAATGGCACACAAAAAGAAAGATGGAATTGTTGAGCACGGAACAATGGGAGGTGGCAAGGAGGAACAAAGGGTGAGGATGAGGGGTGTGTGTACATAGGCTAAAGATAGGTGTAAGATTCCTTCCCAGCCTCTCAAGATATCCATCATCTTCCCCTGTAATCAATTCCCTCTTCAGAATTATAAGAGATCTCGTCTCTGCCTGTTTTAACATAGAGAGAGAATATTCAGATTTTGAATATTTTTGGATAGAAAAATATCTCATCTTATTAAAATAAGTTCCCCTGAAACAGAAATTCAAAAAGAACTTTCCAATGTGCAATTGGAATTAATTGGAAATGGGTATAAAGGACCTTAGCCTAAGGGTCTAGATTTTCAAAAAAAATTGGATTATGGTCCAATTAAGGTTCCTAATCAATCCATGTGTGGGGAGGAGATAAATCCAATTTTGTAAAAGATGATACCCAAAAATGAGTAAATGCTCACATAAGATGAAGAGTTGACTACGTACAAGGTTTATTAGTAAGAAACTATGAGTAATATCAAAAATATGAGATATTTTGGGTATCCCAAAATGAGTAAAATCTCACATAAGATGAAGAGTTGAAAATGTACAAGGTTTATTAGTAAAAAACTATGAGTATTACTTAAAAAAATGAGATATTTTGGGTATAATGATTCCATTTTGACACATATGTAAGGAAGGGGAGTCCATTAAAGGAGGTGCATATTTCACATGCTTGAATGAGTTTTAAACTCATAAATAATGTGATATTTTATCTCTTCTCTCTCCTAATTCAAGTCTAGTTCCAAAAAGTTAGCTTAACTGACCTAAAAATGGTCAAAAATTGACCAAACTGAGTTGGAAAATTCTAGAATCGGTTTGTTTGGTTAGGAGCTCAATTTTTCCTATAAATAGAAGCCTCCCCTTTGTTAAAAAAAGGATAATGTTTAATGCATTGTTACTCTACTCCACCCAAGCCAAGAACTATGAATTTAATTAATAATTCATGAGTTCTTGACATTTCCCTCTTCCAAAGATTGGTGGCCACTCTTGTTCAAACAAGAGTTGAACCCTCAAACCATCAAGCCAAAGGAAAGCTATCAAGGTCTTTAGTAAGTTGGTGATTCTCTTTTTATGGTTTAAATGGTTTTTATGCTTTATGTCTTCTCTAAAAATGTTATGCCTCATTACAAAAAGGCATTCCCCTCTCTTCTCTAACAAAATCAACCACTCTATCCTAGGTGAATGGTTAATTGATTTGTCAAGTTTTTTTAATAATGATTATTTTATTATAAAAGTGTTATTTTTAGCATAATTGAATTTTATGCATAGAGGTATGCATAAAAGATGATTATTTTATTATAAAAGTGTTATTTTTAGCATAATTAAATTTCATGCATAGAGGTATGCATAAAAGATGATTATTTTATTATAAAAGTGTTATTTTTAGCATAATTGAAATTCATGCATAGAGGTATGCATAAAAGATGATTATTTTATTATAAAACTGTTATTTTTAGCATAATTAAAATTCATGCATAGAGGTATGCATAAAAGATGATTATTTTATTATAAAACTGTTATTTTTAGCATAATTGAAATTCATGCATAGAGGTATGCATAAAAGATGATTATTTTATTATAAAAGTGTTACTTTTAGCATAATTGAATTTCATGCATAGAGGTATGCATAAAAGATGAATATTTTATTTTAAAAGTGTAATTCCTACTAAATTGAATTTATGTATAGGAAGATGCATAAAAGATTGATTTTTAATTCAAAAGTATCTTTCTCATCTAAATTGAATTTATGCATAGGAAGATGCATAAAAGATTGAATTTTAATTCAAAGTGTCATTCTCATTTAAAATAAATTTATGCATAGGAAGATGCATAAAGGATTGATTTTATTCGAAAATGTTAGTCATCCTTAAACGAAATTTATTCATAAATAGATGCGTAAAGAAATCTTATATCAAATATAAGAATTCTCTTGTATTCTATAAATAGATATGGAAAATGATAAGATGTGATAAGATGTATATGAGATGAGTTAGGATGTGATAAGATGAGTTAAGATATGATAAGATGTGTATGGGATGAGGTAAGAAGTGTATGTGATGGGATAAGATGTATATGGGTTGTGATAGGGCGAGAATGGATGTAATGTAAAAGAATAGATGTGAAGGCGTATGTGAAGGCGTATGTGAATGTGGATGTGTATGTATTGATGTATACATATAGATGTGGATGTATGAATGTGGATGTGGATGTATGGATGTATGGATGTGAATGTGGATGTGGATGTGTGAATGTGGATGTGGATGTATGGATGTGAATGTGGATGTGGATGTGGATGTATGGATATGAATGTGGATGGGTATGTATGGATGTATGAATGGATGTGGATACATGGAATGTGAATGTGGATGTGTATTTATGAATGTGCATGTAGATGTGGATGTATGAAAATGGATGAGTATGTATGGATGTATGCATGTAGATGTGGATGTATGCATGTAGATGTAGATGTATGGATGTGAATGAGAAGGTGGATGTGGATGTATGCATGGGAATGTATGGATGTATGCATGTAGATGTGGATGCATGGATGTGAATGTGAATGTGGATGTGGATGTATACATGGAGATGTGGATGTATGCATGTAGATGTAGATGTAGATGTATGGATGTGAATGAGAATGTAGATATGGATGTATACATGGAGATGTGGATGTAAGCATGTAAATGTAGATGTATGGATGTGAATGTGAATGTGGATGTGGATGTATACATGGAAATGTGGATGTATGCATGTAGATGTAGATGTATGGATGTGAATGAGAATGTAGATGTGGATGTATACATGAAAATGTGGATGTATGCATGTAGATGTAGATGTATGGATGTGAATGAGAATGTGGATGTGGATGTATACATGGAGATGTGGATGTATGCATGTAGATGTAGATGTAGATGTATGGATGTGGATGTATACATGGAGATGTGGATGTATACATGTAGATGTAGATGTATGGATGTATACATGGAGATGTGGATGTATACATGTAGATGTAGATGTATGGATGTGAATGTGAATGTAGATGTGGATGTATACATGGAGATGTGGATGTATGCATGTAGATGTAGATGTATGGATGTGAATGAGAATGTGGATGTGGATGTATACATGCGGATATGGGATTGGATGTATGATGTGGATGTACGAACACGGATGTGTATGTAGAATAATGAATGTGAATGTGTATGTGAATTAATGTGTCGTCGATATGAGGGAATGAGTACACATTGAATGGAATGTGGAATAAGTAATGTGGACTGAGGAAGGATAATGTGGAAAGACGAGAGTTCGAGATAGAAACTATATTTTGTGACTGTTTGTAAATAACTGTTTTATGTCAAGAATGCTGGGGAAGCATTTTGACCATCCTGTGGATTAAAGTCATTGAATACAGTACCTCTTTCAGTGATGAATCGTGTCATGGCATGTCTCCTTTGCAGTTTCGCTTCTTTATGCATATGCGATTGAGGCAGTGACTTTGGAGCCGTGATGCTCTATGTATGTATCTCAAACTTTTGATAATAAACGATGTTTTGCAAAAAAATTCCAAATTGTTTTCATGATTGTGAATATGGTTAGTAAAATTATCAAAGTAAATCTTGTTTAAAGAAGAATGATGAAATAATTATCTGTTTAAAGAATAAATTACAAAAATTAAATAATCATAAATCTGTGTTGTCAAAGCTAAGTTGATGAAAATCTTGTTTTATCAGAATCATGAGGCGCGCGGCCCGTGCAAGGCAACCGGATCCTCTAACCGATGAGGAAGAGTTAGATCCGGATGTTCGTAAAGCCCTACACAGATCCCAACCTGGTCCCTTGAAGGGTGAAGGGGAGCAGTTAGGTGAAGTAGTGGAAAAGTGGATTGAGGCTGTAAGATTCCTCTCCCAACCCCTTTTTGATGTCTAGCATATTCCCCTGAAATCAATTCCTTTTCTGAAATATAAGAGATCTTGTTTGTGGCCGTTTTAACCTAGAGAGAGAAAATATTCTAGAGAGAGAATATTCAAATTTTGAATATTTTTTGATAGAAAAATATCTCACCTTATTAAAATGAATCCCCCTAAAACAGAAATTCAGAAAGAATTTTCCAATGTGCAATTGGAATTAATTGGAAATAGGTATAAAGAACCTTAGTCTAAGGGTCTAGATTTTTAGAAATTTTTGGATTATGGTCCAATTAAGGTTCCTATGGGCCAATAGCATCAATCCATGTGTAGGGAGGAGATAAATCCAATTTGTAAAAGAAGATACCCAAAAATGAGTAAATGCTCACATAAGATGAAGCGTTGAAAATGTACAAGGTTTGTTAGTAAAAAAAACTATGAGCAATATTAAAAATATGAGATATTTTGGGTATCCAAAAATGAGTAAATGCTCACATAAGATGAAGAGTTGAAAATGTATAAGGTTTATTAGTAAAAAAAACTATGAGCAATATTAAAAATATCAGATATTTTGGGTATAATGATTCTATTTTGACACATATGTAAGGAAGGGGAGTTCTTTAAAGGAGGTGCATATTTCACATAAGATGAAGAGTTGAAAATGTACAAGGTTTATTAGTAAAAAACTATGAGCAATATTAAAAATATGAGATATTTTGGGTATAATGATTCTATTTTGACACATATGTAAGGAAGGGGAGTTCTTTAAAGGAGGTGCATATTTCACATAAGATGAAGAGTTGAAAATGTACAAGGTTTATTAGTAAAAAACTATGAGCAATATTAAAAATATGAGATATTTTGGGTATAATGATTCCATTTTGACACATATGTAAGGAAGGGGAGTTCTTTAAAGGAGGTGCATATTTCACATGCTTGAATGAGTTTTAAACTCATAAATATTGAGATATTTCATCTCTCCTCTCTCCTCATTCAAGTCTAGTTCCAAAAAGTTAGCTTAACTGGTCAAAAAGTGACCAAACTGACTTGGAAAATTCTAGAATCAGTTTTTTTGGTTAGGAGCTCAATTTTTCCTATAAATAGAAGCCTCCCCTTGTTCAAAAAAATATAGTGTCTTATGCATTGTTACTCTACTCCACCTGAGCCAAGAACTGTGAATTCTTTAATAATTCACTAGTTTTTGACACCTCTCTTTCTTAAATCCCCATTGGCTCCATCAACATACTAAACCAATTGATTGGTTGGGGGCCTCTACCGTGAATAAAGAATCAAGCAAATTATAAGATAAGTATAGTGAATTTTGATCTTTTCTATAATTCCTCAATGATTCTCTCTTCTCAACCCCTCTCAAGCTTGAGAAGCTTAATTGGTATGGTTTTTGAAATGCTATTGAAGTTAATTAATTAATGATAGTAAAGAATTACATAAATTTCTATTTATGTTTAATTCTAATGGTTTTTCTCTCTCTCTCACTTAAGAAATGGTCATACTCATGACCCATTCTCAATCCAAATAAAGCTTTTCATAAAGCTTTAGATTAATCCAAGATTAATCTATGCTTGAGAATAAATTAATAGTTTTTTATCTATGCTTTTAGTTATGATTATTTTTATTTAATCCATTAAGGGTTAATGATCCAATTAGGGATCATTCTATGCTTTTAGTTATGATTATTTTTATTTAATCCATTAAGGGTTAATGATCCAATTAGGGATCATTCTAATCATTCCCTTAAAGATAAGCCTTATCTTTAAAATAATTGAGATTTATCAGTTATAGTAGCGAAGCTATGGCAAAATTTTATAAAAATTTACACATAAAATAATTTCATTCAAAGCATGAAAAGAGGACTTCCTACCATATTCTAGGAATTATCATCCTAGATTAATTAAAAGAATTTTATTGTAATCATGGAGGTGTGGAGGTATGCATGTAGATGTAGATGTATAGATATGGATGTGAATGGAGATGTGGATGTATGCATGTAGATGTAGATCTATAGATGGGGATGTGAATGGAGATGTGGATGTATGCATGTAGATGTATAGATGGGGATGTGAATGGAGATGTGGATGTATGCATGTAGATGTATAGATGTGGAGGTGAATGGAGATGTGGATGTATGCATGTAGATGTAGATGTATAGATGTGGATGTGAATAGAGATGTGGATGTATGCATGTAGATGTATAGATGTGGATGTGAATGGAGATGTGGATGTATGCATGTAGATGTAGATGTATAGATGGGGATGTGAATGGAGATGTGGATGTATGGATGTAGATGTATAGGTGTGGATGTGAATAGAGTTGTGGATGTATGCATGTAGATGTAGATATATAGATGTGGATGTGAATGTGGAGGTGGATGTATGCATGTAGATGTAGATGTATGGATGTGAATGTGAATGTGGATGTGGATGTATGCATATAGATATGAATGTATGCATGTAGATGTGGATGTATGAATGTGGATGTATGAATGTGAACGTGGATGTGGATGTGGATATATGTATGGATGTGAATATATGATATGTGATGTGAAGGAATCTGAAGTGATGAGATGGAAAATGATGTGAGGGGATGAGTACTCATATAAATGGAATGTGGAATAAGTAATGTGGGTTGATGAGGGATAATGTGGAAAAATGAGAGTTAATATAGAAACTGTATTTGTAAACTGTTTGTAAATGCTGTTTGTAAATGATTGTTTTATGTCAAGAATGCTGGGGAAGCATTTTGGCCATCTTGTGATTAAGGTCGTGATGATAAAGTTGCAACTACTGACGGAGAGTCGATGAAGGACGTCTCGCGTAGCAAGGTCGGCCGAGGTCTTGACCAGCCTCGGTGCGATTAAAATGGTGAGCTTCCGGTACGGTGGATGAGGGGCCAAGGAAGCGGCCTATGAGTGAAGAGCTAGGTCACCTGCGAAGGATCCCAGAGGGTGCTGACCATACGGTGCTCGGGCTCTGGGTCGCATAGGATACCCACGCGTGCGTCGAGGAAGATATTGGAACAAGAGTAGGAGTTGTTTTCTAAAATCGGGCATGGATCTGGTTGATTGACCTTGCTGGTCTTCAATGGATGAGTCCATGGCTCTTTATATGGATCTGTTGGTTGATCTTGCTGATCTTCAACGAGAGTCCATCTTGATAAGTGATTATATTGCCGAGTATTATGGGCTAGGAATTAGGAAACGGCCCCTGAGTGGACAGGTGGTGAGCGTCCTAGTTGCCAATGATGCCATAGATACTCTGATGAAGGAATGATGGAAAAATTAAGAATCAACTGGATAAATTGGAAGATGGTGATCAGTGATACTATGGTTTTATTAAAGGATTGTTTTAAACTGGTTGAATCTGTGAAAAGGCAATTTCATATTGGGTGTGTGAGTGGTGTGACTAGTTTTATTTTTGCATGAACATCCGGCTAGGGGGCCTTGGAACTCTTTTCCTTGGTACCCAGGATAAAACCTAACCAAATTCTTAATTGGATCCCATCACTACAGTGGTTGGGCGGTTGGCTAACCCTGTTGAAATTTGAGCTAAATGATGAGCTATGGTGGATCAAACACTAGAATCAACATAATTAACAAAGTGATTAGCAAGTGATTAAGACGTAATTAGTGAATAATTAGCACATAGATTAATGTAGGCATGGATACTCAAAAACCAGCAAATTCTCCCCTCCGCGTAATGAATTCAAGGGTACTAATAGCGGAAGTAGCGTTTCTTGCGCAGAGCAGGGCTATGCCTCAATTTATAGAGTTTACATCAAGCATCAAATCCCATTGATTTCTCCATGATTCACTCCCTGAATATCTCCACCTTTTGCCTGATTCTCTCCACCTCTTCTCTTTTCCCTGATTATCTCCCAGAATAACTCCACACTCCTAAATTCCCTCATGCTACCCATTATTCTCTCCCAGTAGATTCTCCTAACCTTTTCACAGGTTCTTTCACAATTACATCTCCTCTTTTACAGCCTCTATCCAAGAGCTTGTTCCCACACACACCCTTTTCACTTGTATATTTCAACACCTCCCCTCAAGTGAATAATCCTAACACACCTGGACCCTGTATCAAGTTTCCCTCTTACTTGATAGCCCGCGACCAGTGCCTCAAGTCCCTAAACTCCATAGTCCTTGACACTCTCTCTCTCTATGTGTCCAAGGCTACTATAAGTGCCCGCGACCTTGACTAAAGTGCTCACACATACAACTACCACTTGGCCTACATCATCGGTGGCTCAGAGGTGGTTTTACTTTGTTGGGGCAGGTTACATTGGGTTGTGGGTTCTCTCTCTCTCTCTCTCAGAAAAGATGATCCGACTCCACTTCTCTTGGAGCCTCCATGAAGTTTGCCGATGTCGTTCCTTCTTCACTGGGTTTACTGTAGCAGTCTCTCGCCATGTGTCCTGGCTTTCCACATTTGTGGCAAGTGAAGGTCCTCCCTCCTACTCTGCCTCTTCCTCGTCCTCGTCCTCGAGAGAATCCTCCTCGGGTGAAGAATGCTTTTTCCTCTCCTGCTGTTGAGTCGAGCTCTTTCTTCTCTTTGCCTCTGCTCTCTTGCTCCAGTAGAGCTGCTTCTATCTCGTGTATCTTCAGTTCAGGTACATTCTTTAGTGTTGCTACAATGTTTTCATAATCTCCTTTGTCCACACTCTTCAAAAGTACAGCTAATGCTTCATCATCTTCTACCTTTTTTCATCATCTTCTACCTTTTTGCCAATAGCTGCCAGCTGTTGCTTAATGCTTTTATATTTGTTCAAGTGTGTGATTAAGGGTTCACTTTCCTTCATGTCCAGCTTGTAAAATTGCATTAATAGATTTATCTTGGAATTTTTTGCTTGTGTACCAAATAATTTATTGAGTTCATCCCACGCATCTTTTGCCCACTGTATCCCTGTGATATGATGAATGATCTCATCATTTAAACTGAGTGCAATAAGCCCCAATGCTTTTTCATTCCTACTCTTCCACTCATTTTTCCCTCTCTCTGGGCATTCATCTCTCCCTTCAACTAATCCCCACAGATTTTTCCTCATCAGCAAATACATGGTTTTTGTTTGCCATGTATAAAACTGTTCTCCATTAAATTTGGCTATTTCCTGTGCTGAATTCATGGTGATGTGAAGGGGGTCTTACCTCTTGATCCAAATTCAAGATTCAAGGGCAGTGTCTACCCTTTTACAACTCAATCTGGTGTTTAATAGATGATTACAACAATTTTATCAGCATAAAATCACCAGAAATTACATTAAATTGAGAGTAACCAATTTGTACGGGATGGTTGGAGTATCAAACCAACTCCGATTTGCAATCTGAAGCTTTAGGGATCTGTATCAGATACCTAATGGTTAATTTGAACCCTCAATTGCACCAAAGTACAGTGATTAGCACTGATTAATCACTGATTAGCAAATTAATGCTCTGGTTTGTGTGCAGAAAACAGAGTATGCGGGGAGCTCAGATCTGGTGCCTTCCACTTCAAATGAGCTCAAATGCTTTCAAAGGAATCAATAGCAATGAGTCTAGTAGAGGATTAAGCCAAGAAACACAAGATTTGACCAAATAATGAAAGCTTAATCTCTGTTTTACCAAAGTCACCTGCAGATTTGATGAAGAGCTTTGATCTCTCTGTAGACTTGATGAAATTGATTTCTGTCCTCACCAGCTTGTAGAGCATGCTTGAAAACCCCCGGGGCTAAGAGGAATTGAATCAATTTGACTTGAGCAAGTAGTAATGGCAGAAACTGCAGAGAAAAAAGGTGCCTGCAAAATTAGCGATTTCTCCTAAACGCCTTCGCGTTTTGCTGCGCCGTTTGATGTGCTTGTAGCTAGGGGTGTTGGCTAGCTTAAGCTAGAAGCTCATGACCTAATTTGAAGTGTGCTAAGTGCTAGAGACCCTCCACTGGCTGGGGGTGAAGGGGAAGAGTGAAAGCTTACTAAAAACTGATTTTTTTGCTAATTATTTTACTAATCCTAATTAATTCACTAATGGGCTCATAAATCTAGTTGATTCTAGGCATGGCTCTGATACCATGTTGAAATTTGAGCTAAATGATGAGCTATGGTGGATCAAACACTAGAATCAACATAATTAACAAAGTGATTAACAAGTGATTAAGATGTAATTAGTGAATAATTAGCACATAGATTAATGTAGGCATGGATACTCAAAAACCAGCAAATTCTCATTAGGGCTATGCCTCAATTTATAGAGTTTACATCAAGCATCAAATCCCATTGATTTCTCCATGATTCACTCCCTGAATATCTCCACCTTTTGCCTGATTCTCTCCACCTCTTCTCTTTTCCCTGATTATCTCCCAGAATAACTCCACACTCCTAAATTCCCTCATGCTACCCATTATTCTCTCCCAGTAGATTCTCCTAACCTTTTCACAGGTTCTTTCACAATTACATCTCCTCTTTTACAGCCTCTATCCAAGAGCTTGTTCCCACACACACCCTTTTCACTTGTATATTTCAACAAACCCATGGGACTGGATGGGGTTAGGCTGGACTGATGGATCCGTAAATCGAGACTCAAACTTTTGTTTTTACGATAGATAAAATAAATCCCGAACAGTAACTGTTCTATGGATAGGAATCAACGGCTGTGCCTCTTGAATGGGAAAAAAGCGTTGATCCCAATGATCCAAGTGCAAGATTCTTCCTTGATCTGACCAAGTATCTTATAGATGTAATTGGATCAGCTCGATCAGAAATGATCTTGACTATGTTAGAGTAAAAGTTTTCCTGGTGGAATCACCCGTGCTTTCCGGTAAAGGAAGTTTTTCCGGGTTCGGTTTTGGAACAACCGACGGATTAGTCTCTTATCCGGATATCCATGGTGGGTGAGGCCCCGAATGTGGGACCCCTGTCCCACGCGAGAAGTGCTACTTCCGCTACCAGTATCCTGAATCCGTTGCTCGGTGTGGGAACAGGGATCTCACAGTTGGTATCAGAGCATTTGGTTAATAAAGATCAACTGAGAAGACAAATATGTCAAAAATTTATCTAGAAAGACAAAAAGGTTATAATTGTGTGATATAATTCATACAATTTGATATTCAAACTGAAACTCATAATTTGGTAATTGGGTCTTCAAATGGAAGTACCGCAATTATATAGAATCCCTGACTTGCTTGAGGCCTAGACATGATGGTATTTACCTTATAATTCCAAGGGCCGTGACTACCGTATATACCGAGAGTATAACTACAGCTCTTTTTACTGACAGTATATACGAGTAAATCTAAGACTTGAAATTATAAGCGTTAATGCTATCCAGATGATGATTTCGAATGTGATTGATATGATTTTTAATTCTGTTTGAGAATTGATGAATTGATTTGGATTCTGATTGAAAAATGATGATTTTTAAAAATTAGTTGAAATATAATGAAACCACAATGAGGGGGAATGGGACGAGTCCCTGTGATGATATTCATAACTAGAATGATGATAATGAATTCAACAAATCACTATGAGATTAGTGGGTTGTGCTGTCAGATTGCTACTGTTAATACTTGACCGGTAGATCAAGTTAAGGGATGTCAAATTAAGAACTTGCTTGACTAAAATTTCCATGGAGGAATGTTCCGAAGGAAACTTTTCAGTCTAATGGACCATTATCATGTTAAAGATATGAATGATATGATCTGAATGAATTGTTATTTAATGATGAGTTCTATATAAGGGATATTTATCCCAGTGTTCTGTTGGGTTGACCAGAATATAAGGAACCCAGAATAAAATTGGATCTTAAGAAAAAGAGCTGTCCTCTACCTTGCGAGATGAGGACATCTCGTACTTTTTAAGTGGGGTAGAATGTAAGATTCCTCCCCAGCCTTCAAGGTATATAGGAGTAAGAATCTCCCTTTCTGATCTTATAATTATTCCCTCTCTAAAATAAAAGAAAGTTTCTGTTTAAAAAAAGGAAGACCCTTTTCCTAGAATACTTCTCAGGAGTCCCACTTGTTTTAAGGATTTAGAACAATGAGTTCAGAAGTGAGAATTGGTGTTTTGGATACCAAGGTTTTGGTTTTCATTCGAGTACGGCCCAAAAGAAGTTCTTTATCTCTTGGGGAGTATAAGAAGTTATCCCCCAGATATTGTGACCCTTATATCTGAATTCAATGAAAGTAGGTGACTTAGCCTATAAGCATCTTTCATCTCCTCATCTCAAAATTCTTAATGCCTTCTATAGAAAAATGTGTCAAACACAAATCATGGAAAGACGGTAAAACTTCAATGGCAAGTTACCGTTGGCTTCTAGGTTACGCTAGCTCCTTCCTTTATATAAGTCGTAACTTTTATTTGTCGCTCATAGTAATCTTACTCCCATCAATCTCCTTTCTTTCTTAATCTCCTTCATGGCTTGGCAACAGGAATTAGTTTTATCCCTGATGATTTCTCACCTTCAAGACGCAAGAGAGTCTATGAAGAAAGACTTTATAGAACAGTATGAGCGCTCACTTTTTTCTCACCTAGGAACTTCTGTAGCTCAGACCAAATGGCGGACCTATCAAAACATAACTAGGGTAACACCCTGGGGTCAGCAGCACTTTCGTAACAATGTCTGCTTGGCCATGGTTATTGAAGCTTTGGGTTTAGGTCCCCGATACTACTGCGTCATGAGATCAAGGCATCTTGGGTTTTCTGAGCAGGTCTTCTTACTAGCGTGTTTTCTTCCTCATGAGAAGATATGGCTTTATCCCGTTTTTGGCTTGTCTCTCAGAGGTCCTTTTGTTAGATCACCTCATACCACTGAGATAGGTACGGCAATAACCAGCAGAATCATTCCCATAGATGAGTTACCCTATACTTGTGCAGCTTGCGAGTGCTGCTTTTGTGACCATATGATGGACGAGCTTATGGAAGTGTAAAGAGTTCTTCTATCTTTACTGTATAAGTTCCGAGAATGAATTAAGTTTAAATCTTGTTCTTATCTTGCTTTCTTTAAGACTTTTCTTGGTGGTTAATCTTGATTAAAATTTTTCTCTAAGTCTCATATTCGTGCATCTTGCAAAATTATCCCAGTTTGCGAGATGGTTCCATTATGACAGTGAATGTCAGCTTGACTTTTTGTGGAGCCAATCCTTTGGAATGGATTGGCTCCACAAAAGTCAAGCTGACATTCACTGTCATAATGGAACCATTTCCTTCTGTGACCTTCATGGAAACAAAGTTCAAGGAACCGGAATTTCAGGATCCCCAAGTCTGCAATTAGTAAAAGCTTCTAAGTTACTAAAGAGGAATTCCTATGACATTTGGAATTCCATCATTTAGATGGGAAAACAGAAATTCCTAGCATATTGGAATTAATGAGTATTTTAATTAAATTCAAAGATGAAATTTAGATAATTTTATTTTATCTATGAGAAATATTTAAATGTTAAAAGGGGAATTCCTATGACATTTGGAATTCCATCATTTAGATGGGAAAAGAGAAATTCCTAGCATATTGGAATTAATGAGTATTTTAATTAAATTCAAAGATGGAATTTAGATAAATTTATTTTATCTATGAGAAATATTTAAATGTTAAATGAGGAATTCCTATGACATTTGGAATTCCATCATTTAGATGGAAAAAGAGAAATTCCTAGCATATTGAATTAATGGGTATTTTATTTTAGATGAAATTACTTTATGAGAAATATTTGATGATAAAAGAGAAATACCCATGACATTGGAATGCAAATAATTAAATGCAAAAAGAGAAAATTCCATGGTAATTGAGATCCGAGAAATTAAATGAGAAGAAGAGGAGTTTTTAGTATAATTCAATTTATGATTAATTATCAAAAGTGAAAATATGGGTAGAATTGATTTCTGTAAATCCCATGAATTCTTTTATTCAAAAGAGAAATATTGAATATAATTTATTTGAGAAATTGAGAATGAATATGGAAATAGTCGTCTAGAAAAGAACCTTTAATTAGACCAAGTAATTGGCAGAAATTTAGAAGAAGTTCCATTCTCGAGATCAACCTAGAAAAAGCTATTAAATGGGAATAGCATGTGAATGGATGAGATAAGGTGAAAATAGGATGCGATAAGATGTGTATGGGATGTGATAGGATGTGATAAGATGTAAATGGGATGCGATAGGATGAGAATGAATGTGGATGTGTATGTAGAAGAATGAATGTGGATGTGTATGTGGAAGAATGGATGTGGAAGAATGGATGTGGATGTGTATGTGGATGTGTATGTGGAAGAATGGATGTGGATGTGTATGTGGAAGAATGAATGCGGATATGTATGTGGAAAAATGGATGTGGATATGTATGTGAAAGGATGTGATATCGATATGAGTGAATGAATGAAATGTGATGTGATGTGATGTGAATGGGGATAAGAATGAATGAGATGAGATGTGAAATGAATGAGATGAGATGTGATGTAAATTGAGATAGATGTGAAATGAATGAGATGAGATGTGATGTAAATTGAGATAGATGTGAAATGAATGAGGTGTGATGGGATGTGAATATGGGTTGATGCGAGTGGATGAGATGTGATGAGAATAAATGAGGAAAGATGTGATGAGATGGAAAATGATGGATGAGAATGGGTATATATATGAATTGGATATGGATTAAGTAATGTGGACGAATGTGGAACAATGTGAAAGACGAGAGTTTATTATAGGAACTCTATTTATGACCTGTTTTTAAATGACTATTTTATGTCAAAAATATTGGGGAAGCATTTTTTACTGTCTTTTGAATGAGGTCATGGTGACCTAACTGATAAAGTTGCAATAGCTGACAAAGAGTCAATGGAGGATGTCTCGCGTAGCAAGGTCGGTCGAGGTCTCGACTAGCCTCAGTTGGATTTAAATGGTGAGCTTCCGGTATGGTGGATGAGGGACCAAGGAAGCGGCCTATGAGTGAAGCACTAGGTCAGCTGCTCTCTGCGAAGGATCCTAGAGGGTGCTTCAAACCATACGATGCTCGAGCTCTGGGTTACTGAAGATACCCACACGTGCGTCGAGGAAGATATTGGAACAAGAAGTAAGAGTTTTTTTCTGAAACCGGGCATGGATCTGGTTGATTGACCTTGCTGGACCTTCCTCAACGGATGAGTCCATGGCTCTTTTATATGGATCTTTTCGTTGATCTTGCTGATCTTCAATGGAGATTCCATCTTGATTTTTATAAGTGAATATATTGTCGGGTACTATGAGCTAGGAACTATCGAAAAGGCCCCTGAGAGACAGGTGGTGAGCGTTCTGGTTGCCAATGATGCTATAGGTACTCCGATGAAGGAATGATTGAAAATTAGGATTCAATCGGATATTTTGGAGGATTATGATCAGTGACACTATGGTTTCATTAAAATATTGTTTTAAAGATAGCTGAATCTGTGAAAAAGGCAATTTCATATTGGGTGTGTAAGTGGTGTGACTGGCATTAAATTTGCATAAATATCCGGCTAGGGGGCCTGCGAACTCTTTTCCCTAGTACCCGGGACAAAACCTAACCAAATTCCTAATTGGATCCCATTACTATAGTGGTTGGGCGGTTGGCTAACCCATGATGGGGTTAGGCTGGACTGATGGATCCGTAAAATAAGACTCAATTCTGCTATAGTACGATTGATGATATAAATCCAGGATAGTAATTGTTCTATGGAAAAAGAATCAACGGCTGTGCCTCTCGATGGGGGAAAAAGCGTTGGCTTCTATGATCCAAGTGCAAGTTTCTTCCTTGATCTGACCAAGTGACTCCCTTTTTTGTTCGGATCAGTTTGATCAGTAATGACCCTGACTACATTAAAGTACAAATATCCTAGTGGACTCGCCCATGCTTTCTGGGCAAGGGAAGTTTTTTTGGGTTCAGCTTTTGAAGAACCGAGGGATTTTTCTCTCTTGTCCCGATATCCGTGGTGGGCGAGGCCGCGACAAATGAGGGATCCTGCCCCGCGCACCGAGTGCTACTTCCACTGCTAGCACCCTCGAATCCGTTGCGTAGAGGGGGCAGGGATCTTTCATAGAGGTTGGAAGGCCGAATTCTAGATCATCGGCAGTATAAAAAAGGAAAAGAATAAGAGAATTGGTTTGGCTTGTATGGAATTGATTCGTGTGTAAACTTTCTTTTTCATATATAGCTTGTCTTTAGCATTATTATACTATGGAAAGAGGTCGTTTTAACAAACCTTGTGAAAGGGCCTTAATTAAGGAACATGTTTATTTGTGTCAAACAATGACACGTGAGTAGGAGGGTGGAAAGTCGGAGGATGGAATGCCCCGACGGAACCATCCTATGGATAGGTGGACCGATTAGTCGAGTAGCTTTCCAACAGATTAAGTGAAAGCCCTACGCTATATAAATAGGTTCTCGGGCAACTCTATTCTAGAAGACTAGGTTAGCGACTATGCCTTGCATGGATGAGGAAAAACGCGTTGTCTCTAGGAATCAAGATTAGTAGTTGCCCAAATTAAGATCAATTACCCTATGGGTGATTTAATTTTTAGAAGACCACGCTCCCCCTCTGTGGGATAGGACTAGGTCTTACCTACAAATCGTATCCTTGAATCTTTGTACTGTCAAGGTGTCGACGAGTAGGAAATTTCCTCCAAGTTAAAGATTGGCAAAAGCATTATGCTGACACCAAGAGGTCTGAAAGGATCTTCAAGGAAGGAGACAAATTTCTTCTACGAGTGCGACCCAAATGAAGTTCTCTATCACTTGGGAAATATAAGAAGCTCAGCCCTAGGTATTGTGGTCCCTATA
Organism: Cibotium barometz; assembly: GCF_041138505.1. Taxonomy (NCBI): domain Eukaryota; kingdom Viridiplantae; phylum Streptophyta; class Polypodiopsida; order Cyatheales; family Cibotiaceae; genus Cibotium; species Cibotium barometz. Next base: position 5,533,651 of record NC_141099.1, read on the forward strand.
CAATTATCAAGTGTCTAGGTAAAAGTGCATATAATCTCTAGCTCCCAACCCATATCAAAATCCACATGTATTTCATGTAAGTTTGTTAAATCCTTATATACCCAATCTCAATCATATTCTTGATGATGACCAAGTTGTAATCCCTGCTCAAGGAGTCCTTGAATTACAGCCTGGTAGGATCATAGATTCTAGAGAAAGGCAACTGCGTAATAAAACCCTTGTAGAACATCTAGTACAATGGAAAGACTACCCTAAAGAGAGGATGCAACTTGGGAAGATGAAACTACACTCTTAAAGGATTACCCTCAATTTATGATGAGATGAGGACATCTCGATTTCTTTAAGAGTGGAAGGATGCAACATGCCCATCTCCATCAATAAAAAAAGTCCCTGTAATAGATGAATTTATGAGTTTTGATGGTGTAAAAATTAGTGAGATTATAAAATGAGCCATTTCCACTTAGAATCTTCAAATTTCGAGTCCAAATTTGGAATCTTCGCGTGATTTTACCCTAATATAGGATTTTATAGCATCCAAAACGGACACCGGATCAAGCTTATATGCGAATTTTAGTTATTTTTAGTTTAAAAAACGACAACCTTCAAACCTTAATAAATGCACGACCGGGCATCCGATTGACGAACGGCCTACACCCCAATGACCAAGGGAACATCTCGGACATTTTCTCCCCCCTCGGTCGCTCCGGCATGTAACAAATTTGAAAACCCCATCCCAAAAAGGATCGTACACACTCACCAAGGCGCCCGTACAATGGCTATGTAAGGACCAAAGGCTGACCACCCATTGTATGGTCCACACGTACCGCCATGTGGACATTCATGCTGCCTCTAACCAAAAGGGTACATGCGTACCACACCTTTGCCTATGCACCACCACCGTACCTTTCCCCAAGCTCATGTAGACCAGTGAACTGGCACTCTTTGATGGTACACCATCCCTTTCACCTGTACTTTGCTTAGTACCGCAACCGTACCCTGCACCTATATAAACCCCCCAGGTGCTCCATGTGGTGGCTAGTAGCTCGTTGCGTAGAGCACACCCCTAGGTTGCACGTTGCACAAGGTCGTACCGCCAGATCATACTGCCACTCAGCGGCTTGCATACTATACTTGTGTTGTGGGTACTTGCAGTTGTGCCTCACAGCCTTTCTCTCATCACCCCCTAATTAGCCATCTCTCAGATAATCCCATTTTCAATCACCCCACCCTTGTGCGGAGAGGGTCCTTAACTCTTCACCCCCGCCCCCCCCCCCCCCCCCCCCCCGCCCCCCTGCCCCGTGTGAAGAGACTAACAACCCTTACCCTCTTGTAGCAAAACATTTTTTCCCTTTAGGACATCTCACAAATCCTTCCCCCCATTTGCGTAGACTTTAACAAGAGGTTTTTGAGCTTAGAGAAGGTTCACACGTGAGTTGTTTCTCATAGAGTGAGCAAATGATCTCGGAATCGTCGAGATCCGACTAAAGCACTATAATCGTAGCATCGAGCACTACGAGGCAGTGATCAAGATGGCCCCATCCCAGAAACGCCAAAATGTCACCTTGAGAGAAGCACACAACAATGAGATTATTCTCCTAATGCGGTTCCAACCCTCCCATTTGCTCTACAAGGGAACGGTGGCTAGGTTAGCTTAGTTATCATTTAAAAAGATTTTTAAATTATTCTTTAATATTAATATCAATAAATCAAGAAAGAAGATACAAATTTTTCCATTGAAAAATGTTAGAAATTCTATGAAGCTACTATTTGAAGTGATGTTGTATTTTGTAATCAAATTATGGTTTGTATTGAAATTGCTATCTTTAAGAGAAAGAGTACATGTATTTTTTTTCTCCTAGCTTCAACGCTAAATCCGTTTTCGTGCTTGTGTAGCCGCAGCAGCATCGTAGCAAAGCTCGAGATCGGCCCATGGTATCCCTCATTCCATAGGGAGAATGAGAGGTTCACCTATTGAGGTGAGTGATTATGATGTTGTCTAGTTCTGAGGGCCCAGGCTACTGTGGTAAATAAGCCCACCCTAGTGCGTAGACATCCCTCTGAGGGGGGGCGGGAGAATCGAGCGACGGAGCCTGAGGGGGCGACAAGATAGCTTGAGTCCTAGGGCCACACCAGGTACCGATAATTGACGAGGTGTATGGTCTCGTAGGGTTTTGCCCAGCATGTGATGCTGGAAGGCCGAATTCTAGATCATTTGGCAGTATAAAGGAAAAGAATAAAAGAGCCGGTTTGGTTTGTATAGAATTGATTCTTGTGTAAGCTTTCTTTTTCATATATATCTTGTCTTTAGCATTATTATATTGTGGAAAGAGGCCGTTTTAACGAACCTTGTGAAAGGGCCTTAATTAAGGAACATGTTTATTTGTGTCAAACAGTGTGGTAGGATTAATTAGAAAACAAATTGACACGTGAGTAGGATGGAAAGTGGGAGGATGGAATGCCGTGACGGCACCATCCTATGGATGGGTGGACCTAATTAGTTGGGTAGCTTTCCAACAAATTAAGTGAAAGCCCTACGCTAGATAAAAAGGTTCTCGGGCAACTCTATTCTAGAAGACCATCCCAGCAGCAGCTGTGCCTTGCATGGATGAGCCAAAAAGCGTTATCTCTAGTAATCAAGATTAGTAGTTGCCCAAATTATGATTAATTACCCTATGAGTGATTTGATTTTTAGAAGACCACGCTCCCCCTGTGTGCGGGATAGGACTAGGTCTTACCTACAAATCATATCCTTGAATATTTGTATGGTCAAGTTGTCTCGACAAGTAGGAAATTTCCTCCAAGTTAAGACTTAGCAGACTATCTTAAGTGTTTCCCTTATTTTGGAAGGGGGGAACCTTATAGTGGACATGGCTGAGAGTTACTGTCTAGATTTTTCTTCTTTGTGTGATGTTGATGATATGTCTTATTTGGATGGTTTGGGAGATGATTTCTTTGAAAAAAAGGATATGGAGGGAGCTTATACTGAGTTTGTTGAGCACGAAGATAAGGGTGGCATGATGGTTGACTCATGTGGGCCGTATGGTGTGCATAAGGATGATGCTGGAGATGTTGTGGTCTATTAAAATGATGAGTTTGTAGGTGTGCCTCATGGTGGGTTGTCAGGTGTTGTTGCAGTAGAAAGTTTTGTTTTTGTTTACTTATGGCAATGGATCATAGCATGTATTGGTGGTACAAAAAAGGGCTGTCTCTTGGACATTTCTTTTCACGTAGTGCATTTGTTGGGGAAAAACAATGGAAATAAAGAAAATAGAAAACTATTGTACGTAGTGAATTTGGGGGGAAGCAATGGAAATAAAGAAAAGAAAAATTGTTGTCTGCAAATAATTGCAACTACGTGCCCGCCGCGACCTCTTGGTAACGACCATCTTTCACTCTCCCTCCCTCTCTCTCTCTCTCTCTCTCTCTCTCTCTCTCTCTCTCTCTCTCTCTCTCTATCTCCCTCTCTCTCTCTCTCTCTCTCTCTCTCTCTCTCTCTCTCTCTCACACACACACACACACACAGAGGCAAGAAAACTTCCATCGTTATGTCTCTCTCTCTCTCTCTCTCTCTCTCTCTCTCTCTCTCTCTCTCTCTCTCTCTCTCTCTCTCACACACACACACACACAGGCAAGAAAACTTCCATCGTTATGTCTCTCTCTCTCTCTCTCTCTCTCTCTCTCTCTCTCTCTCTCTCTCTCTCTCTCTCTCTCTCTCTCTCTCTCTCTCCTGTGTGCAGAGTCAAGACAAGTAGTTAACTTCCTTCCTTATGCATATGTATCCCATGTAGAACAACCCGATGCCTAGATGCCATTCATTGTTGTCGGCCTGGCTCCTGAATGAGGCATCATCATCTACCATAGCCCAAGCTTCAAATATTCAATTGGTTTCTAGTATTGAAAGTCTTTGAGCTACGAGCGATTAGTGACAATTTGTTACACTATACCAAGGACTTAGCCAAGTGCATGGAGTCGCAAAGTGAAGAGGTTTCAACAGAATGGAGAGACATCGGTTCTAGGATACTGACGTGTAGAGACGTAAACCCATTGGAGCTATAGACTAAGCTGGGTACTTAACTGATGAGATATCAATAGCCTTAATTTTGCATTTGTGTCATGATTGCTTCATGACATTAATGGATGGTTGTTTTCTACAAGTTTTACCAATGCCATCCCATGGGTCCACGTGTGAGTATTGTAGTGCAAATTCCATAAAAACTCATACCAAGTATGAGAGATTACTGGGCTGCAAAGAAGAGAGAACAATTTAAGAAGTAGGGAAAAGCATATGGAAAAGGATGAGAGAAAACGATCAAGTTGATGAGATCCAAAGAAAGAAGATTTGCAAAGCTATGGCCAAGTGCTTTTGCAAGGAAACACAAGGACTGATATATGAAATTAAAACAGAGATTCTTGGGCAACTCCTCCTACATCCAACATTTTGTGGGCTACACCACCAATAAACGGAACTGGAGACAGCAATTTTCTCCAACATTCGCAAAACCTTGTCCAAAGAGTGAAGGTGCCTCACTCGAGTAATGAGTTGTTTTTCAAAAGGGTAACTGTGATGGCCTGTATCAATGCCAATGATGTGGTGGATGCAAAGCTCTCGAGTAGTAGAACAGCTGCCAAGGCATTGGGTATACATAGGAGGAACATCATTTCTGCCAATTCACGCTTGCAATGTGAGGATGACAATGGACTCTTCCCCCTGTTTACATGCCAACGACAAGTGCATCATCGTACTACCAGCATCACACTAGAGATTAAAGACCTTGTATTTGACTTCTTGGCAATCATTAAGGGGCTCTTTAAGATGCCATGTGATTAAAATTTTATTAAGAAAAAGGGCCAATCATGTGATGCCATGTATACAAAAATGTTGGGTGATTAAAGGTGGTCAAAAGATGCTCTAGAAGATGCCTTTTTGTACTTTTCATTCCCAAAAAGTGGGAGGGAAAGTTTTTGAAATTTCGGACATCCACAACTTCTACATATGAGCTCAAAATTTGTCAGAGATTAGAGATCCAGAATCTACTCGGCTGAGCTCTTTCCATAGATATGTCACATGATATGGTTTTGCCCACTCAATTTTAAATTCAATTTTGGCGACAAACCTTGAAATTCAAACTTCTAGTCATTTGAAGAATAAGAAGGTATCTAAAGTCAAAGAAACTTAACATTTTAACAAAAAGTCATTAAAATCATAATATGGCAGCTTAAAGGGCCCCTATAGACCTCAACCTTCCCCTAATGAGAGACCCGTGTCTCCCCAAACAAAAAAGATATATGTCGAAAGAGGATTGGTAGAAAGGCTTTTGTGATGCATCAAGTGCATCTACTCACCTCAGGTATGCAATATATCGTCGAATGTGCCCTCAGTTACCTCTTTGAAATCCTCTCAAACACTTTGCTAAGGTGGCATTATGTTTTACTTTGCACTTTGCAAAGCTCGTAGACCTTTCTTATCCACCTTTTTCTCCCATTTAAGTACTTTTAGTACTTTTTGGAGTTCTTTTAAGTATGCGTGGGAGGTCTCAAGTACACCTAGTAGCTCTCAAGTACTTTTTAGAGTCTTTACAAGTACTCTCATGCACTTCTAAGAACTTTCTATAGTGCTCTTAGTCTAAAGGACTTCTATGTACTTTTTGAAGTCCTACCTAGTACCCCTAAGAACCCTCAATAAATGTCTGAAGTCCTTCTAAGTACTCTCAAGCACTCCCAACCACTATCTAGAGTACTCATAGGACACTTTTTGGACTACAGTGGTCTCAGCCACTCCAAAGTAGGAGTGGTTGGGAGTGGTCTCAGCCACTCCAAAGTAGGAGTGGTTGGGAGTGGTCTCAGCCACTCCCAACCACTATTTAGAGTACTCATAGGACACTTTTTTGGACTACTTTGGAGTGGTCTCAGCCACTCCAGCACTTTTTAGAATGTTGTCAAGTGCATCCTGGAATTCTTTCTAGTAGCAGTCTAAGGCACTCCCAAAAGCACTTTGTGAAGTACTCTTAGGTATTTTCTAAAGTACTCCCAACTACTCTCAGGTACTCACAAGTACTCTTAGATACTTTCTAAAGAACTTCCAAGTACTTTCTAAACTATATCCATGTACTCTTAGAGACTTTCTAAAGTACTTTCAAGTACTATTAGGTTTTTTCTAGAGTACTTACAATACTCTTAGGTACTTTCTAAAGTACTTCTAAATACTTTCAAAAACTCCCAAGCACTTTTTGGAGTACTCTTAGGTACTTTTTGGAGTACTTTCAAAAGATCTCAAGCACTTTTTGGAGTTCTTTCAAGTGGGGTCAGGCACTCCCAAGCACTTTCTGGAAGTACTCTTAGGTTCTTTCTAAAGCACTCCCAACAAGTACTTTCTGGAAGTACTCTTAGGTTCTTTCTAAAGCACTTCCAAGTACTCCCACGTACTCCCAAGCATACTTTGGGGTACTCTCAGGTAATATTTGGAGTGCTCTTAGATGTAAGTTGTAATTGCAATTCCAAATAACTCTTGTAGAGTGATCTCTTTGTTTTAACTATAAATTTACATGGTGTATTGGCACGGGTGGAATTCTATAGAAGATTTCAAGACAAACATCCTGATGTGAAGATTTCCCTTAGATGCTTTGACGGTATCAAGCCTTATTTTGTGCACAAATTGAAGGACCAAAATACTTGGTGCCGTGAGTATCATGTGCAGGTTGTGTATCTTAAAGATATCTTCAATAAAATGTGGCAAGGGAGGTTTGGACAGCATGGATTGGCTTGCAACTGTAATCCTAAAATCTGTGTTCCCAAAATAGGTGGTATTACATGTGCAGCAGCAAAATCCACATTTCATAGCCTGACAACTCTTTGGGAGTCCATATTGTGTGTACAAGACTAGAGAATTGGATGTTCCACTCGAAGAGATGCTTATTAGGAATGTGTGGTCAATGTGGTACAAGAAGGATGGCATTATGTGTTTCAAAGGAGCATGATGAGAAATACTGTAACTGTCAAGCTTTTTGCTGATGTGGAGACACAAGAAGTGGATGAAGAGGGCCACAAAAAAAAAGGATCTTGTAGTAGTTCGGCAAAGTAGGGTGCCAAAGTTTCATTTATTTGTTTAAGGACAAGCTAACCACTTTTATCAAACATAACTATATTTACAGATGGCAGGTTGACCAATTCAAAGATTGTTTACAAAAGCTCCTAGATGATGTGGTGGTCTCAGTGGTGGACTTTGCAGAAAATTACTCTTTCAAAGTGTAGAATGAGATCCAATCAATGCATTGGTATTCAAACCAAGTGACCATCTTGGTTCACATCTCTTATGTGCAGTCGACAATGGGTGATATCAAAAAGACCACCCATTTCTATATCTCTGACAAGGTCAATGACACCTTGTTTGTGTAGCATTGTTTTCTTTTGCATAATAGGTGGTTGAAAAAATAGAGTAGCAATCTACAGTGGCATTGGGTGTGGTCTGATGGTGTGGCATCACAATTTAAAGCAAGGCATCCATTATACTTTGCTGCAAGGTACTTAGAACTCATTGGTCTTGAGATGATGCATAACTATTTTGGATCAGGACATGGCAAGGGTGAGCGTGACGGGGTTGGAGCAGTAATCAAGAGAGCACTGATGACAAGTGAGTAGTTGAAGCTAAATCAGACAATGCAACAAGTGTGGTGGAATTTCTCAATGTAATGAGCAATAGTGGAAACCACATGTCGTCCTCAAAAGGAGTGAACCGGGTATTTTGGGAAATCAAGGTTGGTGATGTACAAAGAGATATACATTGGGATTGCATGCATGTGAGTGGATCACGCTCTTTGCATTGTGTGAATGGTTACTCAAGTATAGATAGGCATGCATTGAGATGTAGAAACTTGTCTTGTTTTTGTGATGTTTGTGTGCATGGTCAATGGAGGAGATGCCAAAAAAAAAGCATATATGAGGATACAACCCAAAGAACATTAAGAAGATGCAGATGATGTTTCAAGCGATGATTGTAGTGTTGATGTGCCTATGTATGCTAGTTACCACAATGATTTGAGCGATGCCCTACATATAGGGCATAACTTTGCCAGTCAATGCCGAGGAAGAGGGCGAGGACTTCTACATTCTGAAGTGCTCTGCACCAAAGCAGTTGACAACTATGACCGAAAAGGATACATGGCACAATTGCATCAAAAAGGACTCCTTTGTGGTTGAAGAACATTTTTATGATAGAGTGGAGGGTCATAGTGATCTATACATCCTACTTGACAATAAACCTCCTGCCATCCTTTGCTCACACTTGATTAGATGCCTTAAGTTTCCCTTGTATCCTATGGAGGGTGAGCCAAATGTATACAGAAACTAGTGAGGTATACGAGGACATATACAGCAACATGCCTTTTGAAGACATTCCATAGATGTTATATACCTTCTAGTTGTGTAAGGGAGCAGATAATTAATTGCATGTGCCTACTAAGTTTACTTGTCACATCGATATAGTGGAATCATTTGTATCATGGGGTAGTATGTTTACTTGTCACATCAGCGTAGTAGGTTTACCTATCATCATCAGTGTAGAAAGTTTACTACAAAATCAATTGTATCATAATTCAAAGGGAGTGTAAAAAGAAAACAACAAGATCCAACCACTGAAGAGATCTTAACCATGTCTGGAAGTTAGTAAAGAAAACGAATGTGAGGACTGCATACGGCATCCATGTATAAAGAATACTATAAAGGAGAACAATTTTTTGACTTGCACTGAGACTACAAAGGAAAACCAGCAATATGCTGCACAAAAAGTACTACATCCATGTAAACAATTTACATATGTTCAGTGAAGTGTTGTGGAGCACTACATCCATGACAACAAAAGTATTCAGTGACAAGTGCTGTAGAGCACTACATCCATGTACAACAAAAGTATAATCCTATATAGGGGAGCTGACTTTACATGGCACTTGGTCTACCACATTATCACCCTCTAACAACTCCCTTGTGCATCCACTCTCCATAGGACAATATGTGAGCTCCAGAGCATAAGCATTCTTCTATGTGTTGCATTGCTCGCATTGAAAACATCCTCTTCTGCCTGTGCTCAGTTGACTCCACCCACACCTATGCACAAAATCCAAAACATCCCTTCCCAAAAAATTAATCCATTATGACTTTGTGTGCTTCTCGAGCAGGCAAGATAACGTTTGTTCCTTCCTGGTTTGTATAGCACTTGTAGTGGGCTATCATCCAACAACAATGTGTTCTTGTTGCTGAACTCTGGTAACAGAGCCCAGAATCTCCTCAAGGTCTTGAAAAAATGGGTTTTCCCTTGTACTCAAAGGAAGAAACCTCACATATTTCTTGGCCCACCCACCCAGCCAACCTGTTCAGCACAGCTAGCAAACACAAATCAATCCTTCTTTGCAAGTTTTCCAGCTTACAACAACTCCATATGAACACCTTTGCTATTTGGCTCACAGAGCTCCAATCCCACATTTGGAGATGTTCAATCAAATCTATGAAGCCTTTGGCCACATGGAAGATCAAGTTAAGGTGAGTGCCTTTGGCCTCACCCTAGACGGTAAAATAGGCCAATGGTTTAGGTCCTTGAAAGCTGGGGACAAGGCCACCTTTGAAGCCTTGAAAGAGGCCTTCAAGGTAGGATATTCTCACCAAGATACTAGATGGAGTTTGGTGGAGCAGCTGCACAATGTTAGACAAAGGGATGGTGAAACCATCCAAGACTATATCAACAGAGTCAAATATCTCCACTCTCACTGCAGTGCCAGAGACAAGTTCTCTTATGAAAGATTAATAGGGATATTCTTGGAAGGTATGGATGACCTGCCCTTACAAAATTCATTGTATGCCTTGGCCCATACCTCCTTTGAGAAATGTTGTAGGAGTGCTATGGACTTTGAGGACAACTTTAAGGGAACACGCTCCCGAGAACTCCATGAGGTTACATCAAAAGCCTCATTCAAGACCACCAGCACTAAATCTGACAAAAAGAGAAAAGAGTCCACATCCGGACAACAAGTTGAGCAGTTGGCCACTACATTAATGCAGCAGATGACCCAACATTGGAGAACCAGCCAAGGCCGGGGGGTTCAGGTCGGCCAACCCCATCTCTATCTAAAGAGGGAGCTTGTATGGTTCCCAATCTGACAAGCTAATTATACCAGAATGGAGTGTCCACATTTGCAACCTTGTCCCACCCTCTATTGCACATATTTCTAAATATGGGGCAATCACACAAAGTTACAAACTGCTATCAGGAAAGGGCTGCTCAAGTCCATGCTCTACCTCAAGCCTTACTTGCAAACCTAAGGCAACTGCTGGCTTTGCTAGCACCTGCGCTCCACAATGCACCTTAACCTAGCCAAGAAGTGGCCCAAAGAAAAATTCTTAGGGTACGTGAAATGCCCTTACCACCCCCAATTCTCCCACCTCAACCCCCATTACCACGAATCACACTAGTTTATCAACTAACCTTAACAGAAATCTTTAATAAAGAAGGGGAGGACGAGGGGGAAATTCCATAAGTTCCTAGTGCGAAACCTTTGAGACAATGAGTCCACTCTCTCAAATTTTAAGCCACTATGTGATGGACGGTGACCAAATGTACCCAGTGTACTTAGCAACCACAATGCCATGAGGCCAAGACATGAATACAATGGCAAAAAAACCACCTATGCAATGCTACCATTGCGCAGGACCTTACCAGATGGTCAAGTGTCCTATCAATAAAGGGATGGCAAGTACCTTTGCATAGGTGCTCCCGCATCAACCCCTTTATGTGTTGGGTGTGGAATTGACCATATGTATAAAAATTGTACCACTAAGACCTGGAACAATAGGGAAGGCTTATGAAGATAATCCTAGCACCAGCATTAACCTACTACTGAGTGTGAGAGACGGTTTCATCCACACGGTCCATCTCAAAACCATAACCAAATTGAAAAATAGATAGAGGGATGTAGCTCATGCTACAGCAGAGGCATCGACCTCATGAGACCAAGGGCAAGCAAAGGTCTTATCCTCAAAGAATGTCCCTAAACAAGCATGAGAAACTAGACACTCAAGAAGGAAAACCACGAAGCAAGGGAGACAGCCGGGTAGTCATAAAAAATGGATAAGAAGATGGCACAACACATGCATCCCTCTTTGTCAAAAGAGGAAGATCTGCTACAATAATTGGCCCAAGCCTGGGAACCGATTAACGCTAACCAGATCCCAAAAAAGCTTACCAAATATCCTAACCCTGTAGAGGAGAAAGAAAGACTATTGGCATCCCAAGAATTGGTTAGGGATTGCAAAGCACAAATAGAAGGCGAGCCTCCTACTGCCTACCTTGAGCCATGTCTGTCGGTCTCTAGCATGACACATGCTAAAGAGGCTCAGGTATATTCGAGAGAGCTTCCAGACTAGTTATCCCCACAAAGGCCAACAAAAGTAGAAGCTCCCATTGAAAGCAGCTACCCCCACACCAGGGAGACCGGCTAGCTGAATATCTCAAAGATCTGAGGGATAACCATCTTAAAAGAATGGACATGGAAATCCCCATCCACATACCGTATACACATAAGAGCTTAAGATTAAGCCAAAGAAACCTTCCTCATGGAACATACTCTGCCCCTAGAGACATTGCTAGTCTCTCTTCCTTCCTTTCCTCTAAGATCCAGATCCCTATTGGAACCTTGCTTCAAGGTAGCCCAAGCTTATGGAAGGATATAAAGGACCGGATGGAGGGACGCCTCAGGGAAGGCGTGCAAGAATCCATACAGCTAGATAGCTCTAATGAGTGTGAGAGAAAGACAAACTTGTTATACCCCATGAAATCATTAGCACCCCCATTGTTTGAATAAATAAGCTTTGATAATACTTTGAAGGCAATGAACTGAATGTGGCCGATAACCTTTGATGGCCTCCAAGTGATAGCAATCTTGGATGGGGGGGCAGGAGTGAGCATTGTTACAAACAATGCTGGGAAAAATGGGGAGCAACTGCCATGGATGACACCACATTGCTAGTTAAACATGTTGACAGAGCCACAACTAGAGCCATTGGTCTACTGAAGGATTTGAAAATAAAGATCCTCAAAACTACCTATCGCCACACCTTTGTGGTGATAAACTTTGGATGTCAGCTCGTTTCTTATGACAACATCCTTGGGCAACCATTCGTGAGGAAATCCAAAATGATTCACAATTGGGATACCGACCACATAAACATGCCAGAATGATATGTCTTCCCAGACGATTCAGATACCCAATGGCTAAAGTATGTTGGGGCAATTGAAGCACATGACCACTTCAACCCAATATGGCAAAAGGAGTTCTCCAATAGTTCCCTTCTAGTCCACTATACACGACCACCCCAAAGCCAATGGAACCCATCGATCCCAAACAAGAACTGGAATAGCTTTGCCGCTCTGCACGTAGAGCACACAATAAGAAGTTAGCGTTAGCAGAAAAAGAAGCCAAAATGCTAGTAGAGGAAGAAAGCGCTAGGGCAAATGAGACCAAACAGGTGCCCAAACACTTCAATACCTTTCAGATGGCCAACAAATTCATCCAATATGACTTGGCCCAAAGGTCCCACAATGGACAACCAGGGACCTCATATGATGGTCCAGCCAAGGTGATAGAAATTAACCTAGGAGGCCTGGGCAAAGACCCGCCATGGAGAAGACCTCTCTATAGAGGAAGAAATTGAGCACATCGCTCTTCTTACATAATTCCAAGATTGCTTTGCCTGGAAGTACACGGATATGAAAGGTGTACTTCCCAAAGTCGTCAAGCATACCATCCTGATGGTTGATGGAGCAAGGCCGATCAAACAAAGGGCTTACCGTATGAACCCAAAATATTCCAAGATGTTTCGAGAAGAGATTGGCAGACTCATTTACGCCAGATTCATCTATGAAATAGAACATACAAAATGGGTATTACCCATTGTGATAGTGTCCAAAAAGAACGGGAAGGTAAGAGTGTACGTGGACCTCAAAAAGGTCAATGCCACCACCATAAGGGATCATTACCCCTTACCCTTCACCGAACATGTGCTAGAATGAGTAGTAGGAAAGGAACCCTACATCTTCCTTGATGGATTCTTCGATTATAGCCAGGTGTTGATCGACCTCAAGGATCAACACAAAATAGCCAAATGGGGCACTTACGCATACTGTGTCATGCCCTTTGGAGTGACCAATGCCCCCGGCACATTCCAACATCTATTGTGCATGGCCTATAAGGAATATCTTCAGAAATTCCTTGAGGTCTTTATGGATGACCTTTGTGTCAACTCCTCATGGGAGACACACCTTGACTATTTGTGTAAGCTGTTAGAAAGATGCAGGTTATATTGCATCTCATTGAGCCCACTCAAATGTGCATGGCCTATAAGGAATATCTTCAAAAATTCCTTGAGGTCTTTATGGATGACCTTGTGTCAAATCCTCATGGGAGACACACCTTGACTATTTGTGTAAGCTGTTAGAAAGATGCAGGTTATATTGCATCTCATTGAGCCCACTTAAATGTCAATTTTGGGTTAAACATGGAGTAATACTAGGACACATTGTCTCCAGACAGGGAATCTCTATGGATGATAGCAAAGTACAGATCATCCTTGAGCTACCCCCACCACCAACTTTAAGGGAGTTCAGTGTTTCATGGGACATGTTGGTTACTATCGGCGATTCATTTTTATGTATGCTGATACATCTTGACCTCTTTATAGACTCTTGATCATTTTCGAGTGGATGGAGGAATGCCAACAGGCCTATACGACCCTCAAGAGAGCCTTGCCTAGTGCTCCTATTCTCAAGTCCCCCAACTTGGGCATTATCTTTCATGTCCATATTGATGCCTCCGCTTTTGCTGGTGAACACAAGATGGATTTCCCTATCAACTTTGCCAACCGCCAACTTAATGAGGCTGAGAGGGTTGACCAAATGTCCCTAGTGTACTTAGCAGCCCCAATGCCACGGGGCCGGGACATGAATACACTAGCAAAAGACCACCTGGCAAGTACCTCAGTAGGCACTTCTGCATTAGCCCCTTCATACACTAGGTGTGAGACAAACCATCTGTATAAGGATTTTCCACTAAGACTCAAAACAATATGAAGAGCTCATGAAGAAAATCCCAACACCAACCTTAACCTACTGAGTGTTAAAGATAGCTTCATCCATTCGATCCCTCTCAATGCTATAACCAGAGTACAAAATAGACAGAGGGCCACAGCTCATGCTGCCCTTAGAGGCATCAACCTCACAAGATTAGGGACAAGCAAAAGTCTTATCCTCATAGAATGTCCTTGAATAAAGACGAGCAACTAGACACTCCAGGAAGAAAGCAACGAAGATTGGCAAAGGAGAGAGCCAGGTAATTATAAAAAAGGGTTCGAAAGATGGCACAACCACACATGCATCAACTTCTGCGTCAGACGAGAAAGATCTGCTACCTGTTGCCCGAGCTAGGGAACCAATTGACGCTAACCAACTCCCTAAGAAGCTTGCCAAATACCCTAAACCCATAGAGGAGAAAGAAAGACTCTTGGCAGCCCAAGAATTGGTCAGGGATTGCCTAGCCTAGATAGAAGATGAGCCTCCAGCTGCTTACCTTAATCCATGCCCTTTGGTATCCAACCCAAGACCCACTAAAGAAGCTCAAGTATAATCGAGAGATCTTCCAGACCATTCACGTCCACAAAGGCCAACGGGAGCGGTAGCTACCCCCCACCAAGAAAATCATGTAGCCAAATATCTCAAAAATATGGGGGATGACCATCTTAAAAGAACAGAGACAAAAATCCCCATCCACATACCATATATATAGAAGATCTTAAGATTGAGATGAAGTGACCTTCCTCATGAAAAAATCTTCGCTCTTAGAGACAATTGTAGGGGTATCTCTTCCTTCCTTTCTTCTCAGATCCAGATTCCCATTGGCACCTTGGTTCAAGGTAGCCCAAGCTTAAGGAGAGATCTTCTGTGCATATACTAGAAGGCTAACCTTGGCAAGTGAACATGGGAGCATGGAAACATGCTCTAGTGGGGCAAAGGTTAAGTCTAACCTTGGGTTGAGTTTAGGGTTAGGCAACCAAGGGTCACACATGGAAATGGAGAGTTAAGAGTCACTTGAGGTCCCTCCTATATAATAGGGGCATGGGGCATTCTCTAGGGATGTTCTCTTGTGTAGAGTATTGTGTCTACTCTCTTGCCATTTCAAGCTAGAGCCAAGTGCTGCTGGAGTGAAGTCATATCTCTTGGTGCTATGGGACACTAAGGTAAGATATGTGATATTTCATTATATTTATGTGTGCACCCTTGGGCTCGAGGGTGGTTGGGTGGATGACTATATGCCTGGTTCATGCGTGTTTATGTATGGTTATTAGCTAGAGAGATCTTTAGGATTTTAACATTGATATCAGAGCAGTCTCTAGTTAATTTTTGATGTTTTTCTCCTCTCATTTTTCTCTCATTATTCCAAAAAATTTCGCATTTTTAAAGTAAATTTTAAACATTTACTAAGCAAAAAAAATATAATTTTTTGGTTTGTTTTAATGTTCTATGCATTGGAACATCAATATGGCGGTTGGAATGCGGTTCTTCTCAACTTGGATGACATATCAACATTGCGGGGAAATTCCGTGAGTGGTGGAAATGCTATTTTTTCTTTATTTTTTATGGTTAAAATAAGCATTTATAGATTTTGTTTACCAAAATACCACACATGATATGTGGATATTTTTCTAAAAAAGGATTTCCCTACATCTCAAATAAATTAAGGAATTTTTTCTGAATTTTTAGGACATTGTTTGTGCATTTTATGGCTAAAAATGCATTTTTTATGGGTTTCCCGCAAGCATGCTATCAAATCTCTGCCAATTTTCTATTGAAATGTAGTAGGGGACAACATGTCGGTGCATCGGGTTCTCTCCTGTGTGCGTGGCATTTTTCCCATATCTCATATCCAAAATTTTCTTCATTTTCTTATCCCTCGCGTGTGAACACCTCTTAGGTGGGGTTGAATTATATTAAGCATAATTAAGTTTTAATCATGATTATCAAATGATAATTATTATTAAACACTTTAATCACTTTCACAGATTGTAGGCTGGAGGAGAAGGGTGGAAGGAAGAGAGTGGAGATAAAGCATGAAGGGGGGGAAAGAAGCAGAGCTCTCTCTCCTCTATCTCTCATTCGCGCACTAAGGGGGGGAGTTTTTTGTAGCCCGCCGTGTGCACAAGCCCCCCACGACTTTCTTCAATAATTTTTTTTAAAGCTTATTTAAAGCTTTTAATTAAGCTTTATTATATTTAATTAAAGCTTAATCAAAATTAGCTTAAAGCTTCAAAAAAAAACTTCTTATTTCATGCTTTTATTTTTTACAAAAAATTCATGATGAGCCCCTTTGACCTTTGGGGTCCTTTTTTTTTGCCTTTCAAATTCTGGTATTTTTTATTTTTCATTATCCAGCAACCCTTGACTTTCCATATTCCAAGATGACCTTTCGGCTTTCATTTTTTTTAACCGTTCTTATTCTAGTATGTTCAAGGTGCATTAAAAAAAATTAATTCATGAAAAATTAGACAAAGGTTATTTCAAATTTTTGGAATATCCGGGTTTGGTGATTGGCATGTGGTGTGTCCGTTTCAGGCGCCCATGACCATTCTCAAATTCCTTTTAAAAAATCTTTTTTCCCCAAAAAAATTAGTAAATTAATTAAAATTATAAATTTTAATTGGATTTCAGAATTGTCGGGCAGAATTGAAAAAAAAATTATTCAATAGGATTCTCGGGGTAAATTTTAAAGAAACTTTACCAAAAGTAAGAGAATTCTAGAAATTATTTTAGAAATCCTAGAAATTGGTATTTTTGAAATATCAATTATATTTTGGTAAATTTTATTGCTAAAAATTTTTGGAAAATTTTAGATTTGGAATGCCATAAGATAGACTTCTGTGGATTTCAAAATTAGTCAATTTTGAGGCCCTAGAAAAATAGAAAAAAACATTTCTCAAGAATTTATTATTTTCAAGGCTTATCTAGTGTTGAAGTATGTCTTTTGCATGCTAACATTAGATAGATGCAGATATTTCACGTAAAATTAATGCGAGTATGTCTCATTTTTACAGTTATTTTTGTTTGGTTAATTTTAGACGGTGTTTTCATATTTTTTACCATTGTTTAGCCACCAAAATACTAATTAAAGCATGTTTTCTTATGTGCGGTCAGTTCTAGCGAATTGATGGGCAAGTGAAGTTGAATTCGAGTGAATTGTGATTTTTGAAGAATTTTATTACAATGGCTCATATATTGACTTCTCAGTCAATGACAATGATGAGATGAGTGATCATCCCAACTTGGGTGGGGAAGATCTAAAATTTCAAGTTGAAGAAGAGGAGGCTGTTGAAAAGAGTGAATTTTTAGAAGTAACAGAACGTCTTGAGGCAACTATTGCCATTGCCAGATGTCATGACAAGATGGAGTCACTAAAGATGTAGATTTTTACTTTGCAAAAAGCTCTTTTGGCAGCACCTCATGCTCCTACCAAAGTGGTTGCTCTATCGTTTTCACCAAAAGTGTACGACGGTGAGAAAAAGGAGAAGACTCAGGAATGTGTAGATGCCTGACTCAATAGGTGGACTACACATTTTGCCTTTCATCCATTCACAAATACACAATAGCTGCAGATGGCACAGGGTTTATTGAAAGGAAAGGCATTAACTTGGTGGAAGGATCTCAAAGATGATTCCATTCCAATTACTTGGCAAAGTTTTGAGGGAGCTTTTAAGAAAGAGTTTGTCCAACCAAAGAATGAATTTGAAATAATTGCCAAGCTTGTTAAAAATAGTATAGTAAATCAGTCTTTTGATAATTTTGTGTAGAAATTTAGGCAATTGGCTGCCAAAGCCAAATCTGATGATCATACCTTGTGTGGGATTTTCATCAATGGTCTAGCTCATGATTATCAGTACAAGGATTGGGTCAAACATTTGATGTCTTTCCATCACAATGGAAACCTTGTTACTCTTAAGGGAAACATTGTTGTACCCAAGGAAACTTTTATTAATGATCTTGAGTTAATGGAAAATCTTTTTAACTTTGAACTTTTTCAATTGGTTATGGATCTAGTGTCTTTATGTGTTCATTTTGATGTAAACATTGTTTCTATAGATTTTTGGGAAAGTAAAGTATTAAATTATATTAAGAGCGAATTTGAGGATGTATTTCCTGATGAATTACCTCATGGATTACCTCCTAAACGAGAGGTTGACCATAATATTGAGCTATTGCCGGGTGCATAACCTGTTAGTATTCCTCCATATAGGCTTAGCCAGACTCAGGAAGATGAGGTAGCAAAGCAACTAGCTGAATACTTGAGGATGAGTCAAATTAGACCAAGTAAGTCTCCTTGGGGTGTACCAGTTCTCCTGGTTAAGAAAAAAGATCAAGGTACCTGGCGGATGTGTATTGATTACATACGTCTTCACAAAGTTACAATTAAAAACAAATACCCATTGCTTAGATCAGACAATCTTATTGATAGGTTGCAAGGAGAAAAGTATTTCACAAAGCTTGATTTGTAAACCGGTTATCATCAGATCCATATTGCAGAGGAAGATGTTCTTTAAACTACTTTTAGGAAACGTTATGGCCATTATAAATTTTTAGTGTTACCTTTTGGTCTCACTAATGCACTAGCAACTTTCCAATAGATGATTAACGATATATTTCGAGATCTATTAGGCAAATGCGTGGTGGTTTTCTTAGATGATATTTTGATATATACAATAAAACTTTGGCTGAGCATTAGAATCGTCTTAAAGAGGTTCTAGGAAGGCTCAAGAAGGAGAAACTATATTGTAAATTATCTAAGTGTGATTTCTTTAAAAAGGAATTGTTATACTTGGGTCATAAGATCTCTTGAGATAGCTTAAGTATAGATTTAGATCGCATCCAAAAAGATTTGGAATGGCCAGTTTTGCATATGATCAAACAGTTAAGATCTTTCTTAGGTTTCATGGTATTTCTATAAAAATCTATCAAGGATTATTCAAAGTTGACAGCCTTTTACTAACCTTCTTTAAGGGTAAAAATAAAAAGTCTAATTCTTCAATTGAGTGGAATGAGAAGCTACAGGAAACTTTCGATACTTTGAAATATAAAGTTTGAGATGCTTCTTTGTTAGCCTTACCAGATCCTAGTAGGCCTTACATTGTAGAGACTCAGGTTAGTTATTTTGCGGTAGGCACAGCTTTGTTCCAGGATGGGAAGCCTATGGCCTTTAAGAGTAAGAAACTCAATGATGCACAGACTATATACCCAGTCCAGGAGAAAGAGTTGCATACAATTATTTATGCTTTAAAGGCATGGAGATAGTATCTCTACGGGTCTCAATTTATGGTCTTGATAGATCATCAGTCTTTGCAGTTCATTTGTGATCATCTGGACTTGAAAGGTAGAAAGGCCAGATGGGCTCAATTGATGCAGGACTTTGATTTCATAGAATAAATATAGAAAAGGTAGCTTGAATAGCATTGTTGATGCATTGAGCTAAATTAGTGAAGTTAATGAACCTAGCTTAATGGAAATTACTTCTAACTTGTATGATTCACTCAAGGGAAAATGCAATACAGATATTTTCTTTGGAAAATATTAGAATTTGGCAAAATCAGGGTCCAACTCTGAGGTAGATCAAAACCTCGTGAATCAAGGAAAAGCCAACCAATTTTTTATTCGGAATGGTCTTTTATTCGGAATGGTCTTTTATTCCAAAATGATAAGGTTTGTATATCGGATGTGCTGGAAATTAAATTGAGGATCCTATTTGAGTGTCATGATGCACCATTGGCAGGACATCCGACGATATAGCATACCTTGGCTTTGGTTAGAAGGACTTTTTATTGGCCAAAAATGAAGGATTTTGTTCAAAATATGTGGTCAAATGTCACCAGAGTGCCTTAAATCTGCTGGGTTATTACATCCTTTGGATATTCCATCTCGAAAGTGGAAAACTATTTCCATGGATTTCCACGTACTAGCAGGGGTCACGATGCCATTTGAGTAGTCATGGATAGATTGACAAAGATGACTAGATTTTTACCCACAAAACAACAGTTAAAGCTTCGGAATTGGCTTACCAATTTGTTGAGCAACTATTTAGACTGTATGGTCTATCTTCTGATATTGTGAGCGATCGGGACTCTAAGTTCACGGCTCATTTTTGGCAGGAAATTTTCAAGAAATTGGAAACCACTTTGAGTATAAGTTCCTCTGATCACCTGTAGTCTAATGGGCAAACAGAGCATGTGAATCATATTGTTGAGGATATGCTTTATGCATGTCCCTGGAAAACCATCGAGTTTGGAAAAATATCTTCCAATGATGAAATTTGCCTATATTAGTTCTAAGCATTCAACTATTGGTTATAGTCCATTCATGCTTATGTATGGGTATCAACCCAGGGCACCTATTGATATCAGTCTTAAAAAGGACATTGATCTTGATGCATCGAGGGATTTCTTGCAAGATATGCAGGAAATGTTGACCCAAGCTCAGAATTCTATCAAGAGTGCTCAGGATAGAGCACGATTTTATGCTGATAGGGGACGCTCACCTCGATCTTCTGAGCCAAGGATGTTGGTTTAT
This sequence comes from Cibotium barometz, assembly GCF_041138505.1. Taxonomy (NCBI): domain Eukaryota; kingdom Viridiplantae; phylum Streptophyta; class Polypodiopsida; order Cyatheales; family Cibotiaceae; genus Cibotium; species Cibotium barometz. The sequence goes on from NC_141099.1 coordinate 5,554,289, forward strand.
TTGAAAGTTCCTAAAGATTCTTTGACTTTGTCAATAGGAAAGTGCTCAAAATTATCTCCTAGATATTGTGATCCATTCCAAGTTATACGTTGGATTGGCATGGTTGCGTATGAATTAAAACTACCTCCACATGTCAAAGTTCATCCAGTCTTTCATGTCACTAGACTGAAAGAGAAGCTGGGAGAGGTAAGGATAACACAGTTACTTCTCAAGAACTCGTTGAAGTAGAAGATTTGTCTTATGTTCCACATAAACCTGAAAAGGTACTTGAATTCAGGGAAAGGAAACTTCGTAGTTGCCTAATCCCTAAGGTTAAAATTAAGTGGAGAGACAGAGAAATTGAGGATTCAACTTGTGAGCCAGTTGAGAACATTCACCGCAGTTTTCCTTCTTTTCATTTCAAGAGTGCAATGTTTTGAGAGAGGGAAAGTATGTTATGTGCACATTATATGTGCATATACTAGAAGGCTAACCCACCCTAGGCAAGTGAACATGGGAGCATGGAAATATGCTCTAGTGGGGCAAGGGTTAGGTCTAACCTTGGGTTGAGGTTAGGGTTAGGCAACCAAGGGTCACACATGGAAATGGAGAGTTGAGAGTCACTTAAGGGCCCTCCTATATAATAGGGGTATGTGCACATTATATGTGCATATACTAGGAGGCTAACCCACCCTAGGCATGTGAACATGGGAGTATGGAAACATGCTCTAGTGGGGCAAGGGTTAGGTATGAACTTGGGTTCAGGTTAGGGTTTAAAAACCAAGGGTAACACATGGAAATGGAGAGTCGAGTCACTTAAGGGCTCTCCTATATAATAGGGGCATGGGGCATTCTCCAAGGGATGTTCTCTTGTGTAGAGCATTGTGTTTACTCTCTTGCCATTTCAAGGTAGAGCCAAGTGCTGCTGGAGTGAAGTCATATCTCTTTGGTGGTATGGGACACTAAGGTAAGATATGTGATATTTCATTGTATTTATGTGTGCACACTTGGGCTCGGGAGCGGTTGTTTGGGTGGATGGTATATGCCTAGTTCATGCATGTTTATGCATGGTTATAGCTAGAGAGATCTTTAGGGTTTTAACAACGACGAACTCAATGTGGCATTGTTGATTACCTTCGATGGCCTCCAGGTCACATCAATCCTGGATGGGGGAGCATTGTTACCAAAAAATGCTAGGAAAAATGGGGAGCATCCGCCATGGATGCCACAACATTACTAGTCAAACTCACTGATGGAGCCACAGCCAGACCCAGGATTTGAAAATAAAAATCCTTGGAACTATCTACCGCCACACTTTGTGGTGATGAATTTTGGATGTCAACCTATTTCATATGGCTACATCCTTGGACGACCATTTATGAGGGAATCTAAGATGATCCATGATTGGGATAACCGACCATATCTACATCCGAAGGAAATCCGAAGAAAAGATCAGATAGTGAAGATCAACCTACGCACGCAAAAGGTACATCCCATGAGTGGCAGACCCTTTGCAGAGGACTCAGTAGCAACTACCAGATCCAATGCAGTCCATCTATGCCAAACGTGCCACAAAACACTAGATGATGAAAAAGAGAGTGAGCAGTCTACACCTCTTTTGGAGCCAGAAGACTCTGACAATTGGATGCATATACTCGCCACTCTGGATATCCTTCCTAGGTGCAATGCAACGAGGTTTGCCACCTGCCAGACAGGAGGAGATCACATCTCTATATATGCTCAGCACTGCATACCTACCTAATGGCACCACATAGGAGCTTAAATAGGCCATTAAACCGGAACCATCATGGGAAACATGCTCACACAAGACTCACAAGCCTAATGGATTCCCAAGTCCTGAGCGCTATGTTTTCCCTTACAATTTCGACACTCACTGGCTCAAATATGTCACGGCGGTTGAAGCACATGACCACTTCAACCAAATATGGCAAAAGGAGTTCGCAAATAGCTCCCTTTTAGTCCACACGACCACCCCAAAACCAATGAAGCCCACTGATCATACACCTTAACCCAAAAAGCTTTGCCGCTGCCTATGCGCAGAGCACGCAACAAGAAGTTAGCAATGGCAGAAAAAGAAGCCAAACGGCTAATGGACGAAGAAAGCACTAAGGCAAAACTAGGATAAAGAAGGGCAGAATTTAAGAAAGAAGAGAGGGGGAAAGCCTTTCCAACAAGGCAATAAAAGAGGAATACCCATGAAATATGACATTGGAATGCAATTAATTAAATGCAAAAAGAGGAATTCCCATGGTATTTGAGATCCAAGAAATTAAATGGGAAGAAGAGGAAATTTTATTATAATTCAATTTTTTTGATTACTTATCAAAAGTGGAAATATGGGTAGAATTGATTTCTGTAAATCCCATGAATTCTTCTATTCCAAAAGAGGAATATTGAATATAATTCATTTGAGAAATTTTGAATGAATATGAAACTAATCGCCGAGAAAAAGAACCTTTAATTAGAGCAAGCAATTGGCAGATATTTAGAAAAAGTCCCATTATCGGGATCAACCTAGGAAAAGCTATTAAATGGGAATAGCATGTGATAGGATGTGATAAGATAAAAATAGGATATGATAAGATGTGATGTAATGAGAATAGATGTGGATGTGTATGTATGGATGTGGATGTGTATGTGGAAGAATGAATGTGGATGTGTATGTGGAAGAATGAATGTGGATGTGTATGTGAAACTATGAATGGGGATGTGTATGTGAAAGTATGAATGTGGATGTGTATGTGGAATAATGGATGTGGATGTGTATGTGTATGTGGAAGAATGGATGTGGATGTGTATGTATGGATGTGGATGTGTATGCGGAAGAATGAATGTGGATGTGTATGTGGAAGTATGAATGTGGATATGTATGTGGAAGAATGGATGTGGATGTGCATGTATGAATGTGGATGTGTATGTGTATGTGGAAGAATGGATATGGATGTGTATGTGGAAGAATGGATATGGATGTATATGTGGAAGAATGGATATGGATGTGTATGTGAAAGAATGGATGTGGATGTGTATGTGAAAGGATGTGATATCGATGTGAGTGAATGAATGAGATGTGATGTGATGTAAATTGGGATGTCAATGAATGAGATGTGATGTCATGCGAATCGGATGTAAATGTATGATATGGGATGTGAATGGATGAGATGTGATGTGATGTGATGTGAATCGAGATAAGAATGAATGAGATGAGATGTAATGTAAATTGAGACAGATGCGAAATGAATAAGGTGTGATGGGATGTGAATATATGTGAATGGATGAGATGTGATGAGAATAAATGAGGAAATGATGAGATGGAAAATGATGTGACTGGATGAGAATGGATATACATATGGATTGGATATGGATTAAGTAATGTGGACGGATGTGAAACAATGTGAAAGACGAGAGTTCATTATAGGAACTGTATTTTATGACCTGGTTTTAAATGACTGTTTTATGTCAAAAATGCTGGGGAAGCATTTTGACCATCTTGTGAATGAGGTCGTGGTGACCTAACTGATAAATTTACAATAGGAGCTGTTGGTTGATCTTGCTGATCTTCAACAAAGATTCCATCTTGATTTTTATAAGTGATTATATTGTCGGGTACTATGAGCTAGGAACTATCAAAAAGGCCCCTAAGGGACAGGTGGTGAGCATTCTCGTTTTGCCAATGATGCCATAGGTGCACCGATGAAGGAATGATTGAAAATTAGGATTCAACCAGACCCGTATATACCTGGTTGAGAATTGATGAGTTGATTTGGATTCTGATTGAGATGATTCCTGAATTTTGGTTGAAAAGCAATCAGTTGAACAAACAATGAGGATGAATGGGACGAGTCCTTGTGTGATGATGTTCATAACTGGAATGACGATAAGGACTTCAGCAAATCACTACAAGATTAGTGGATTATGCTGACAGATTGCTCTACTGTTAACACTTGACCTAGTGGATCCAGCTAAGGGATGACAAATTAAAAACCTGCATAACTGAAACTTCCATGGAGGAATGTTCAGATGGAATTTTCAGTCTGATGGACCATTATTGTGTTAAGAATATGAATGATATGTTCTGAATGAATTGTTATCTGATAATGAGTTCTATATAAGGGATCTTTATCCCATGACTATGTGGAGAGTTGACCAATCTAAAGAACCCGAGAATCAGTTGGATCTAAAGTCAGATTTGAATTGTAAATAAAAGGACTTAACAAGAATTTTCGTATTGATAGGATCATGGATCGAGGTCATCATGGTAGGAATGATAATCCCCAACTCGATGAGGAAGAGCTCAACTTAAATGTTCGTAAAACTCTTCATAGATCACAGCTTGGACCTTTCGAGGGTGAAGGGAAAAACTTGGGCGAGACTATGGAGAAGTGGATCGAAGCAATGGAAGAGTACTTCGATGTCACCGGGTATAATGAGAAGAGCAGAATGGCTCTTGCAAGGCTGAAGATAGTAGAAATAGCCAGAGTAGCATGGAGAAACAACTACAAGACAAACCGTGTGGATCGAAACACTCAGTCATGGAATGATCTCAAAATTTATCTAAGAAAGAGATTCTGTCCTCCTAGCTTTTTGGAAACAAAGATGAACGAATTCTTAGAGCTAACCCAGGGGAGCATAACTATTGAAGTATATTACCAAGCGTTCGCTCTCCTCCTCAAATACTCGCTCACCGCTGGATGAAGAATAGCTGATGGCCAGGATCATTCGGGGATGGAACGAACCTTTGAATATCCTAGTGAAGAATGCCAAGCCAGTTTCCATGGCCGAAGCAATGCTGTGCGGATGGCGAAGAATTTCGCCAAGGCCTTTGATGTCAAGGTCCCGCCGATGCCAGCACCATCACCTTTCAAAAGGTTTTTAGCTCCAAAAGGTGATTCCAACCTTCCACCTTCTAACAGATATAAGGGTTAAGCCTAGTATATGGGAAGTTGCAGAATGAAAGAAATGTCCTTTTCCCGGAACTCAATCCCTATGGATTTCCACTTCAGAAGTTCCACCCTTGAACAAGGGAGTGAAATGCTAACTGTCAAGGATTTGGACATCGGAGTATGGATTGCCCCAATACCTTTTGGAACAAGGTTTTCACGGCAGGAAAATCAGGGATTAAGATTCGAGACTCTAGCTCCTTCCTTCCAGAGTAATCAGGTTTCTTTCCGCCAAAATCAGAGAAATCCCAAAGGTAGACCGTCTAACCAACCCGCAGTTTTAATCCAAAGTAATGCAAGACCTTTGCCTTAGAATAGGGGAAGTCAAGGAGAGATGTTCCCAAATCGGCCGTCCACTTCCACGGCAATTACCCTGGAAGTGATTGAAGAAGAAGAAGAGGATGAAAGAGATCATACTCCACCTATACGAGATGAGGATGAAAGAGATCATACTCCACCTATACGAGATGAGGACATCTCGCGTTTTTTAAGTGGGGTAGGATGTAAGATTCCTCCCTTTAGCTTTTGAGGTGTACAGGTGTAAGAACCTCCCGTTCTGATCTTGTAATTATTCCCCTCTTTGAAATAAAAGAAAGATTCTGTTTTACCTTGTTTTAGCCTAGAGAGAGAAAATGTCTAGAGAGAGGTAATCCAAAATTGAGATATTTTTGGATATAAAAATCCTCCTAGTGTCTAAAATGGTTTCCCTTGAAACAGAAATTCAAAAAGAACTTTCCAATGTGCATTTGGAATTAATTAAAAAGAAGTATAAAGGACCTTAACCTAAGGGTCTAGATTTTTAGAAATTTTTGGATTATGGTCCAATTAAGGTTTCTATGGGCCAATAGGATCAATCCAAGTGTGGGGAGAAGATAAATCCAATTTATAAAAGAAAAACCCCCAAAAATGAGTAAATGCTCACATAAGATGAAGAGTTGACTAAGGACAAGGTTTATTAGTAAAAAACTATGAGTATTACTAAAAAAATGAGATATTTTGGGTATAATGATTCAATTTTCACACCTTGGTAAGGAGAAGGGAGCTCTTCAAGGAGGTGCCTATTTCACTTGTGTGGTGGAGTTTTAAACTCAAAAATACTATGATATTTTTATCTCTCCTCTCTCCTAGATCAAACCAAATCAAAAGGGAGCCAAACTAGGTCCAAATCTTGTCCAAATTCAGCCAAACTGAACCTAGAAAATTCTAGAAACTAGTTGGACTTGGTTAGAGGCCTCCCTCACCTATAAATAGATCCTTAGCCCTTTGTAAAAAAATATGAGAACTATATCATACTAGTATTATACTGAAATAATGATATTTTCTATTATCCTCTAAAAATCCTCTACAAATTGAAGAGATTGGAGCTTCTCTCTCTCTCTCTTCAATCTTCCTTGGTGACTCCAACAACATACCAAACCAATTGATTGGTTGGGGGTCTCTACGGTGATCAAAGAATCAAGTAATTTTAGAGGAAAATTATGGATTATTGTCTTCTTTTTCTTAAATCTCCAAATGTTTCTCTTCTCAACCCGTCTCAAGCTTGAGAAGCATTAATTTGAATGGCTTTTGAATACTATTGAAGTTCTTTAATGTATTGTGATGAAGAAATACATAAATTTTCATTTATGCTTAATTTATAATGGTTTTTAAGCATTTCTCTCTCTCCCCAAAGAATGGTCATTCCTATGACCTATTATCAATTCAAAAGAAGCTTCTCATGAAGCATTTCTCTAATCTAAAAGTAATTTCTATGCTTGTCTAATTGGAGGCCAAAATAATGGCTTTTAATACTTTTATGCTATTTAATTTATGGTAAAATTAAGAATCAATCCATAATTGGATAATGATCCAATGAGTGGTTATTCTAGTCACATGAATAATACTAAACTTTATTCTTTCAAATTTATTGAGAATTATCAGTAATAGCAACGGAGCTATGGTAAATTTTCTAAAAAATAAACACAAATCATTTTCATTTATATTATGAAAAGAGGACTTCCTACCATATTCTAGGATTAATCATTCTAGATTAATTGAATGATTCTCATTATAATCATGAAAATTTTTATTTTTATGTTTATGCATAAATAGTAATTAGCAAAAGAGGAATTTTTAGTAATTTATTTTTAATGTTAAAAGAGGAATTCCTATGACATTTGAAAATTCCATCATTGAGATGGGAAAAGAGAAATTCCAAGCATATTGAAATTAATGAGTATTTTAATTAAATTAAAAGATAAAATTTAGATAAATTTATTTTATCTATAAGAAATATTTAAATGTTAAAAGAGGAATTCCTATGACATTTGGAAATTCCATCATTGAGATGGGAAAAGAGAAATTTCTAGCATATTGGAATTAATGAGTTTTTTAATTAAATTCAAAGATAAAATTTAGATAAATTTATTTTATCTATAAGAAATATTTAAATGTTAACAGAGGAACTCCTATGACATTTGGAATTCCATCATTGAGATGGGAAAAGAGAAATTCCTAGCATATTGAAATTAATGAGTATTTTAATTAAATTCAAAGATGAAATTTAGATAAATTTATTTTATCTATGAGAAATATCCAAATGTTAAGAGAGGAATTCCTATGACATTTGGAATTCCATCATTTAGATGGGAAAAGAGAAATTCCTAGCATAGTGAATTTATGGGTATTTTATTTTAGATGAAATTACTTTATGAGAATAAAAGAGGAATACTCATGAAATATGACATTGGAATGCAATTAATTAAATGCAAAATAAGGAATTCCCATGGTATTTGAGATCCAAGAAATTAAATGGGAAGAAGAGGAAATTTTAGTATAATTCAATTTTTTTGATTACTTATCAAAAGTGGAAATATGGGTAGAATTGATTTCTGTAAATCCCATGAATTCTTCTATTCCAAAAGAGGAATATTGAATATAATTCATTTGAGAAACTTCGAATGAATATGGAACTAATCGTCGAGAAAAAGAACCTTTAATTAGGCCAAGCAATTGGCAAAAATTTAGAAAAAGTCCCATTATCGGGATTAACCTAGAAAAAGCTATTAATAGCATGTGATAGGATGTGATAAGATGAAAATAGGATATGATAAAATGTGATGTAATGAGAATGGATGTGGATGTGGATGTATGGATGTGGATGTGGATGTGTATGTGGAAGAATGAATGTGGATGTGTATGTGGAAGTATGAATGGGGATGTGTATGTGGAAGAATGAATGTGGATGTGTATGTGGAAGTATGAATGTGGATGTGTATGTGGAAGTATGAATGTGGATGTGTATGTGGAAGAATGGATGTGGATGTTTATGTATGGATGTGGATGTGTATGTGGAAGAATGAATGTGGATGTGTATGTGGAAGAATGGATGTGGATGTATGTGGATGTGTATGTATGGATGTGAATGTGTATGTATGGATGTGAATGTGTATGTATGGAAGAATGAATGTGGATGTGTATGTGGAAGTATGAATGTGGATATGTATGTGGAATAATGGATGCGGATGTGTATGTATGGATGTGGATGTGTATGTGGAAGAATGGATATGGATGTGTATATGGAAGAATGGATATGGATGTGTATGTGAAAGAATGGATGTGTATGTGTATGTGAAAGGATATGATATCGATGTGAATGAATGAGATGTGATGTGATGTGAATCGGGATGTGAATGAATGAGATGTGATATCATGCGAATTGGATGTAAATGTATGATATGGGGATGTGAATGGATGAGATGTGATGTGATGTGAATCGGGATAAGAATGAATGAGATGAGATGTGAAATGAATGAGATGTAATGTAATGTAAATTGAGATAGATGCGAAATGAATGAGGTGTGATGTAATGTAAATCGGGATAAGAATGAATGAGATGAGATGTAATGTAAATTGAGACAGATGCGAAATGAATGAGGTGTGATGGGATGTGAATATGGGTTGATGCAAGTGGATGAGATGTGATGAGAATAAATGAGGAAAGATGTGATGAGATGAAAAATGATGTGATTGGATAAGAATGGATATACATATGAATGGAAAATGATGTGATTGGATGAGAATGGGTATACATATGAATTGGATATGGATTAAGTAATGTGGATGGATGTGAAACAATGTGAAAGACGAGAGTTCATTATAGAAACTGTATCTATGACCTCGTTTTTAAATGACTATTTTATGTCAAAAATGCTGTGGAAGCATTTTGACCGTCTTGTGAATGAGGTCGTGGTGACCTCACTGATAAATTTACAATAGCTGACGGAGAGTCAACGGAGGACGTCTCGCATAGCAAGGTCGGCCGAGGTCTCATTAGGGCCAAAAACGTCTCAAAATGGGCTGTGTAAGGAATTCGCTAACTTGCTAATTAGTAGAACATTGACGGTCAAAACGGCTCCAAATTTGGCCGTTTTGGATATTTAAAGCGTATCTATGTGATTGAACACATATGTAAGTACATATTTTAAAATCTAAAAAAATATATCGTTTTCATGCTACTCTTTAATGGCTCGTCTCGAAATTTGTCCTCTTTTAGTGACTTCACGGCGGCAAATACTTATTTCTCTTACTTTTGAATGACCATTCCCTCCGAACGCGCTCTCATCCATTGTCCAAAAAATTTCACAAGCTTATTCTTAGTTTCACTCCTCTGCTTCTCTAAGAATTTCACAAGCTACATCTCATTCTCATTCTTCTGCGTCTCTCATCTTCTAATAGCTCTGCTAATATTTTTAGCTCTGTTAGTAATGAGTGATACATCTAATCGTAAGTTTCATTTGAATATTAAGCTCAACCAAGAGTATGCAGCTACATGGAGTGTCTACCAAAGACCCCTTTCATGTGCGAATGAAGCTCAACATCTTCGCAACGAAGGAAAGAAGCATATTGACCTATGGACAGATGGAAGTCTATATCCACCAGATCCCAAAACAGGAAGGTATCCTTCTTTTCACACACCACATGATTTGATTAGATTTGTTGGTGATGGGGTGGATGGCTCACTTGGTTATAGTTCAAGACTATCTCAATCACATATAAATTATGCAGAATATATTACATATCTTCAAAATACTTTATCTTTGAATGCAACAAAAATTACAAAACTTGAAAATAAAATAGTGTCTTTGAAACAAGAAAATGATCAATTGAAAACCTTAAAAGAAACTCCAATAGGGTTAAGAGCACGAGTAAAACGAATGCGGGATGTAGTTAACTTGATAGAGAGATTTGGACAAAGGAAAAAAAGGTTAAAACTTGTAAGAGATCATGTTACTACCCTTCTAGGATTTGACATGTCTAATGCTCAGGAAAGGGTGAGATTTTTGAATGAGCTTATGAATAGGTCGGATATCTTGAAACTTTTGAAACTTCCTGAAAATCAAACTCAAAAAAAACTAGTCTTTCAACATCTACTAAAAGATATGGACTTATTGGTCCAGCCTTCCCAAATGCAAGAAGTTTATGACACAGTGGGAGTGAGTAGAAAGGGATACAGAGCCATCTCTAAAACCTGGTTCAGGGTCCTTAAGTATTACAAAATCAAAGCTTTTGGGTTGCCTAGACCTCACAATGTTGGAAAATATAGAACTTTGTTAAATGAGGAAATTTCCAAACATTTCGGAGAGTATTTCTATATTGAGGGAACAATGCCATATGAGAGACAAAAAAAAAATCGTCTTTTGAATACGTTTATAATAATATTTGGATGAACATTAGAAAAGTCCAATCTTTTATGGTGAGATATTACAACATTCGAGAAATAGATTGTGAAGGAAAACTTGTATTTGTTATAAAATTAGATAAAGCTCAAATCCAAAAATGTCAAAAAATGGAAAGAATATCTATATCCCTAATGAATAAAGCATTGGACTATAGTCAAGGTAAGCTTGATTCTCCATACCACAAAACTCAATCAGAAATGGAGCTATGGTCGATTGGATCAGCTCATGTGCCAGTAGAGAGTCATGAAACATTAAAGTGGCTCTTTTCACATACAGACATTCCTTCAGTTATTCAGAGCCAAAATGCAGGTGAACACCTTCATGTAGACGACATAGGTGATTTCATTATGGAATGGCATTTGAGTGCCGACCTCAAGGCGTTGAAGTGTATGTTTGGTGTATGTGGAGGAGCAAATACCAAATATCCATGTCTTTATTGCATGGCAAGCATAGGGACAAGAGAATGGCTTGCAAAAAATGAGATTGGAAAACCACCATCCAGAAATAATGTGAATGTTGTCGATTATCCAACTTCTGTTAAAATTTGGGATCCAATTCTACCAATACATTTAAAAAATGCGCATATATGTACATTGCATGCAGAGATAAGAATCTTGGACAAATTGCTCCGACTTCATCTGGACTATGCATATTCTATTAAGCCGACTAAACTTGCAGATGAGTGCATAGAAAAATGCGAAGCCTTGCTCTCTCAAATGGGTTTCCATGGTGGCGAAGTGCATCTTAAAAAAGATCCTGTTCTTTCTAGAGGTACATGTGATGTTCTGCAAGATGTTTCAATGGGAGAAGCAAAAGCAAGAAGATTTTTGAGCAACCATGACACCAAACAAGTCAATGCAATGTGGAACTGCTGGAAACATCTATGTGTCATTACCACAAATGTCAAAAGTAGACCAGATGTAGCCAACAAACATATGGAAGTTTGGAAAAAACTCGACAATTTTTTCAAAGTCCTAAGACAACAAGTTGGTTCAAATACTTATGCAGATGATTTCAAAAAAGCAATAAAGCTTTTAATAAAAGCTATCATAGATGCCTGGGATGAAAAATACATAACTTATTACTTGGTGAGTGTTCAGACTTATCAAAACAATTAAAATTAAAGTGTAATTTCTTAAATTTACTAACAAAGAATTGTCTTTGTAGCATATTCTTTACTTGCATGGACCATATTTTGCTACAGATCTAGAAGGACCCCTTGCAACATGGAACACACAAGGAATGGAAAAGTCTCACTATCAAGCGAGAACTTCCTTTTTCAGATGTACCAGAAGAGGAGGTGGTCAAAGAAGAAGCAATGCACTTAAAGAATTATTCAATTGGTTCTACAGGAGGCAATTACAAAGGATGAGATCAAAGAACCAGCAATCTGAAACTACACAAACACCTCAAGATAGAGACTAATGATTTACTAACACATTTGTACCTCTTACAAAATATTTGCTGAATTATAATCAGTCCTTGCAAAATATTGTGTGTACATTAGTTTTTGATTCTCTTGGGACTATTTGGCATGTCACCTCTGGTAGTATCTCAAAAATTTTCTCCTTCTATAACCTCCAAGAAGATTGATATCTGACTCCTCAGCTGCAGCTGCATAGCTAGAGTAGCAAAGAAAGTATCCTGCTCTTGAGGCATTGAAACCTGCAGCATATCCAAAGATTCTAAGAGCAGCAGCTCTCTCTAGAAGCAAGACCTTGTTAGCATTTATTTGAAAGGGGAGTGTATCCCATGAACCTTGACAACACCTTCAAGGCAAATATTGGCAACTCAGCATCTTCAGAGAAGTTCATGTGGAATGCACAGAAGACAGCCTTATCCAATGTAGGTAAGTAGTGCATGAGAGCAGATGAAGGCCTTCTTGACCTAGTCTCTGTAGCTTTCACTCTCCTGCCTTTAGCTCTTCCTAGAAAATCATCCTTATCAAGCAATTCAATCTGCAAGACAAAAACCTCACTTTAAAAAAATTACAATCACAATAACATTTTGCAAAAGATTAAAAGGAAACTACCTTCTGCAACTCATCCTCACTTACTACTTTGTCTTTCATCAAGTTGCATGAGCCAACCCTTTCCACTTTATCAGAATCTACCTGAAGCTTGAAATCTCTGCCAAAAGACTCTACACCTAACTCAATAAGCCTGTTCTCAAAATCTTCATCTCTAAGGGAAGGTTTCTCCTCATCCACTCTTTTAAGGCACAAGGCAAGTGCATCAGGAGCAGGGATAAATGAGTGGTCAGATGTTTGCAAATCAAGTGCCAAAAACTCTTCCTTTGACTCTACTTTTGTATCAATAAAGTCTTTGGTCACCTCACAAGCTTCTGAAATTGCTGCAATACAGTAGTCTTCCCTGATATTGAAGAGACATTGAAGATCGAACAAAGGAATAAAATCTTTCTCATTGATATAGAAGAAAGGAAGGCTTGGAACAGTAATAGAGGATTCAGATATGCTTGCTTCCTCTGAGGGCTCTTCACTAACAGTGAAAGCCCTAAATTCAGCAACATCAAGATTTGCACTTTCTTTCTCCTCAGCTTGAACAGTGGTGACATTTAAGTTTTCTTCCTCCTTCTCTGCATCAATATCTGATTCTTGCTCTTTATCTTGTATTTCTGCTCTCAAAAATAGAAAGAAAAGAAAGGAGACATCTTTGGGGACAAGGTTACAAAGCTTCTTATGAATTGGACAAGAAATGGATGAAGGGCATGTGAAAGAGATTTTATTTGAAAATCTACTGAACCTCTTTGTAACTTTGGCTTTCTCCACTGACAACTGAGTAAAATCGGTAAGGTGACAAAAATCATTGTCTCCGATATGAAAACAATGACCTTCAATTGACATTTCAAATTGTTTGTACTCCTCTTCAAGAGTGTCCTTAAGCTTCATCAAAACATCTGAAAGAACAAACCTTGGATTGAATATCTCCACTGCATCTGCGTATACCTTCATGTCATGACCATCTTGCAAAATAGCATTCAAGAGTCTTTCACTTGGGCTTTCTTCAACAAGTTCATGTCATCCCTCAACACTTTTACTCATTGTGATATTTGAGAAAAACGCTGGAACAATTCTGAAGAAGGCTTGGAAGTCACTATATGGCAGAGCCTGAACTAAGCAAAAATAACTGGTCCAAAAGTTTTGGAATGCTTCTATCGCTTGGTGCAGGCCTTGGCAATTCGAAGGTTCAAAAAAAAAAGAGAGAGAGAGTTTTGCAAAATAGAGCTTGGAAGTCACTATATGGCAGAGCCCGAACTAAGCGAAAATAAGTGGTCCAAAAGTTTCGGAATGCTTCTATCGCTTGGTGCGGGCCTTGGTAATTTGAAGGTTCGAAAAAAAACGAGAGAGAGTTTTTGAGAATATCCGATGGAGCATGTGGAGCATGGCAAAAATACCTTAAATAGTGACCGTTCGTGCCACGTGGTAAAAATGATTGCATGACACGTGTATCCAACGGTCCTATGTACGGACGGATTCGAGGTATAAAAATTAAATTTTCATGAAAACATTTCTATTTTTCACCGACACGATATCAAGTGAAATTGCTCCTCCGAAGTTCTCGGAATCTTCTTTTACCCTACTCACCCGTATCAAGCGATAGATCTCATCCGAACATCTCGGATCCTTCTCATCGCTAAGTCCCGGATTCTTCTCCCTTGACTTAAAATTTCCCGAATCAAGCGATAACGCTCGTCCAAACAAATCGGATCTTCTTCATCGCTTGGTTCCGGATCCTCCCCTATCACTTGGCCATACCCCGAATCAAGCAATAGAGCCTATCCAAAACTCTTGGATCTCCATTGTCACTTTGTTCCGGACATATCCGGAATCAAGCGATTGAGCTATTCCAATCCTTTTGGAAGCTATTCATCGCTTAGTTCCGGCTACCCTTAATTAGAGCCTCAATATATTATCGCTTAGTTCCGCATACGCCTAAATCAAGCGAAAGAGCCTATTCAACTCTCTCAGATCACAAAAATCGCTTAGTTCTGGGTAGAGCCCGAATCAAGCGATAGAGCTAATCCAACCAATTTGGATCCGCCCCATCGCTTAGTTCGGGCCAGTGTTAGTTTTTTATCTCAACTCACAAATCACCCCGATCGGATTCTCTTCTTTTTCTTAAACTTCAATGGCGAGGACAAAACAGACTGCAAGGAAAGTCTACGTCCCTTCGGAGACTGAAAAAGCTCAAGACAAACCAGGATCTTCCAAAAAGCCAGTTGTCGATGAAAAATAAGAAAAGCCTCCTCCAAAACCTCGTGCTAGGGCAACAGCAAGAAAGAGATTAAACTATCATGTGAAGTCACTAAGAGAGATCAGAGCGGCACAGAAATCTACTAATCTTCTCATCCCTCGACTGCCATTTATGCGGGTTGTCAGGGACATATCAGAAAGGTTAATTGGCAAAATGAAAAACACATATCTTGATAAAGTCCGATGGGAGTCACAGGCCCTTATGTGTCTTCAAAAGGCTGCTGAGGATTTTTTGATCGACTTTATGAATGATGGATACATTGCTGCTGCATTTGCTCATAGGATCACTCTCATGAGCAAAGATTTTGTACTTGTGTCCAGACTTAGATACAAGTTTGACAAAGCTTTGGAACCCATTCCAAGTCAAGATATGAGGACTTTTGAAATTCTAAATATTCCTCCAGCAAGACAACACAAACAATCAATTGTTATTGGAGATGTTTCGCATACTTATAGTACAAGAAAAGCTCACGATATTAAAGAAGAAGTGGAGAAAGAGAGAGAGCAGGAGAAGATGACAGAGGATGCCATTCTTTCTCAGCAAGCTGAAATTCTTCATGCATCCAATTCAGAACTTTATCAGAATGTAACAGGTCAAATGGTAGTAGATGTCTCCATGCATGGAGAGGATGAGGTTTATTGTGACATTGCCCCTGAAGACACAAGTATGCTTGTGAATCACAATATTGAGATATGTGACATAGTCCTCTTTATCTATCTGAGGTTTGTGTGGATTTCCTTTTGCTTTCTTGATGAATTTCTCAGATTCCATATTTTATTGATATGTTTTGTTTATATCTCCAGATGTCTTATGAGGGATCTTCCTGACTCAATGGCTATGCAAGTGACCATTCTTGATCCCCTTATTACACAGTGCCTTTTCAATAGGCAAGGGGATCTTGCAAGTTTTCTTGATGACTTTGATATGCTAACATGCAATTACATTGTATACCCTTATGTTGAAGTGTAAGACTCACACTCAATTATCTTTTGTCCATCATTACAATATTCACACTCAATTATCTTTTGTCCATCATTACAATATTCACAATTAATTGCAGTATTCATCTTATCACAGAGGCCATTGGAGTCTTATTATCTTCAATCTATTGGATAGAGATATAATCTTTATGAATTCTTTAGCATCCATTCATGGGAGAAGTAAAATGTAAGAATCAACTTTACCATGGTTTATGTTCTAGAGCAATATTTTGTAAGTTTTCAATTGTTTGGTTGACCCTCAATATTTTATGCTTGCAGTGCTACCAAACTTATCTTGAGTTTCCTAGGTTCCACCTATGAAGACTACAAACTTGAAGATTTTAAGTACTACAATCAGAAAGTTCCTTTCCAGAAAGACTCATCATCTTGTGGATGGATGGTGCTTGCTAATGCTTGGAGATATCTTGAGTCAAGATTTAGAATGACAACACTTACTGTAAGTTCATGTAATGATAGCATTGATTGATTGGGTCAATACATTTAGTGACTTTCTCATATTAAGAAATTTTATCATTTTCTTTTGCCTTAGTTGCATGAATATCCAGATTCTTGGGTAAGTTGGGTAAGGGAGAAGGCAGTGTCTATGGTTTTGGAAAGATCTATCAATCCAGTTGATCCTTATTCCCCCTTTCCACCTAAGAAAGGAGCCAAGGGTACAACTTCAAAGAAAAGAAAAAAGGAGGAGAAGAAAAGCCATGTCAATGATAGCTCATCCAAAAAGAAAAAGACCTCTCTGCCAAAGAGAAGAAGGAAAGAAAGAAGAGCCCTACTAAGAAGAAAACTCAAACAAAGAGCAGATCTTCCAAGGGGAAAAAGAGCACTACTAAAGAGAAGACCCATTCTAAAGAAGAGCCCTAGCCCTCCTGCTAAAGAGAAGAGCTCTTCACCAGCTCAAGAGAAGACTCCTATCAAAGAGAAGACCCCTGTCAAAGAGAAAACCCCAATCAAAGAGAAGACCCCTGTCAAAGAGAAGAGTGCTACTAAAGGTCTTCCGTTTCACTCACCATTGAAATTTAAAATTCAGAAGCGTCGTTCATCCAACAAAGAAAGTAAGAGGGCAAATGTTGGCTCTCCATTCAATTTCTTTTTCATGTCCCCCAAGAAGATTGCCAAGTCTCCAAAGCCAACCTCCAAAGAACCTTCTCCAAAACCAGACCCCACTGCCAAATCTCCCTTGCCAACACCTAAAGATCTCAGAGAAGAGCCCAACTTACCACCAGTTGAGGAATCCACTACAAAGTCTTCCTTTCCAACACCTCAAGAGCTCAAAACACCGGAACTTGAACCTCAATTAGCCAAATTTGATCAAAGCAAACAGAAGAGAGAAAGATTCTCTAAAGATCTAGGGTCATCCCATGCCAAAAGAAAAGTTGATTTTGTTGAGTGATTCCACAAATTGGCTTTTATTTTGTTCATTTTGTCCATATGAACACACCCTTTTTGGGACTATATTTTGTACTTAAATTCAGTATCAACAATTTGATATTCAACTGTTAAACCTTGTTTTGTGTTGCCAACAATATGTTGACCATTTTTGTGAAGAAGTCAAGACGAAATTTAGCAGAATATACTGATTACATTATTGGAGAAATCCTTTTCAGTGGCTCAAATACAACTTTTTTTGGGGGAAGACATGTGCTGCATGAGGTTACACTCTCCATCCTTGTACTGACAACAATATAATCTACTTTGAATCTATATTCAGGTGATGTTTCGTCCAGAAACTCAAGCGACTCTCTTACATGTTGTAGTCTCCAGTTTGATGTTACTATAAGGTTCCTAGGATCAATGAATGGATGGACTATGATGTTAAATTCAAACTCTGGACAATTCTCTTCAGAATCCAGAGGGACCCAACTACAAAGCTTGCTTTTCCATCTCCTATAGTCATAGCCCAAAACTAGGGATTGACGACATAGTTGGTATGAGATAGACATAGAATTTGGGCTTACTCTACAACTGATATTGTCGCCAATATGAAAAGTTTCCTTGGTACTCCATCCTTCTCCAAGTACAGTGTCCAGATTAGTCGTAGATAGTCTTCTATTAAGCCACGTCGTTCTTGTCCTCTGCAATTCCATTGTATTGAAACATGCCACAAAGACATGTATAGGCAAGAACCATTGAATTTTTATCCTTCTTGAAATCCTTCCAGGAGACATAGCTTTAAGAATATCATCTTTGATTTTGGATTTGAAGCTTGTTATGGTATTTGGATCAGGAACTTCCCATTCGAGTGACATTAAGGTGGGAATAGGTATGTTATATAATTCTCCATGAACACCTCTTGATGGAACCTTGTATTCTGCAAAATACACAAATATATCCACTGATTTGTAAAATGAAGGTTGTTTGTCTGCATACATTACATCTGCAATCCCCTTGTGAATTGCTTTGAATGTGCCACTTAAGCTCTCAACAGGCTGCCACTCCACAGCTGTTGATGGAAAGATAACTGAAATTAAACAAACAACAAATATATTAGAAGGAGAAATATTATGTTGTATCAAATAGATAAAGTTTTGTTAAATTACAGTAAGAATGGAGAATTGGATGTTCATCCAAGTTCAACACCATGTCTTTAGCCATGTAGACATGTTGAACTTTTGTAAGCCAGCCATTGTCGGTCACTTTGAAGGCAAGGACACGACCTTTCCAATGGGATTTCACTTCATTTCGCTTGGTTCTTTTCACCATGTGGGCACCTTTGCAAGAGGATAGCATTGTTACCCAATCATTCACACAAAAAGACATGGGTTTCCAAACACCA
The DNA here is from genome assembly GCF_041138505.1 of Cibotium barometz. Classification (NCBI taxonomy): domain Eukaryota; kingdom Viridiplantae; phylum Streptophyta; class Polypodiopsida; order Cyatheales; family Cibotiaceae; genus Cibotium; species Cibotium barometz. The sequence continues at coordinate 5,572,991 of NC_141099.1, forward strand.
TCCTCTCTGGTGTTATGAAAATCACAAGAAGTTATATTATGAGAAGGACGACGTGAGGACGCCATAGAAGCTCACAGATGAGAGAAAAATAGTGAGTCTTTTGAAAATGCAAAGAAAGGAGAATAAGCCATATGCCAAAATGGAGGGAAGGTGGAAAAGGGAATGAGCCATACCAAAATGGAGGGAAGGTGCAAAAGTAGACGTTTGAAAAAATTTGGTGATTTGTCATTAATAGCGTTGTTTTCAGAGCCTGAAAAGAGAAGATTTCGTATCTTCCTGCTTGATTTTTTGAAATATAAAATGGAACAAGATGTCACTATTTTGGACCCAAACTTTAATGTTAGCCATCGTAAACGTCTAAATCAAGCCGTTTTAGCCATTCGCCACACTAAAATAGAACCGTTTAGAAGACATTTAGAGGAGACAAGAACGCCATACGTGTCAATTCACAATTGGATAATTTCTTAATCCTTAGATTAACAAACAGCCCTTTTCTAGCCGTTTTTGGCCCTAATGTGACCAGCCTCGGTTTAATTTAAATGGTGAGCTTTCGGGTACGGTGGATGAGGGACCAAGGCCCAAGCGGCCTATGAGTGAAGCGCTAGGTCACCTGCGAAGGATCCTAGAGGGTGCTGACCATACGGTGCTCGGGCTCCAGGTCACCGAAGATACCCACATCTACATCGGGGAAGATATTGGAACAAGGAGTAAGAGTTGTTTTCTAAAACCGAGCATGGATCTGGTTGATTGGCCTTGCTAGTCCTCAACGGATAAGTCCATGGCTCTTTTATATGGAGCTATTGGTTGATCTTGCTGATCTTCAACGAAGATTCCATCTTGATTTTTATATAAGTGATTATATTGTCGGGTACTATGAGCTAGGAACTATCGAAAAGGCCCCCGCCGAGGGACAGGTGGTGAGCGTTCTGGTTGCCAATGATGCCATAGGTGCACCGATGAAGGAATGATTAGAAATTAGGATTCAACCAGATATTTTAGAGGATTATGATCAGTGACACTATGGTTTCATTAAATGATTGTTTTAAAGATAACTGAATCTGTGAAAAAGGCAATTTCATATTGGGTGTATAAGTGGTGTGACTAGCGTTAAATTTGGGTGTATAAGTGGTGTGAAAAAGGCAATTTCATATTGGGTGTATAAGTGGTGTGACTAGCGTTAAATTTGCATGAATATCTGGCTAGGGGGCCTGGGAACTCTTTTCCCTGGTACACCCGGGACAAAACCTAACCAAATTCCTAATTGGATCCCATCACTACAGTGGTTGGGCGGTTGGCTAACCCATGGGCTGGAAGACTGATGGATCCGTAAAATGAGACTTAATTCTGTTATAGTACGATAGATGAAGTAAATCCTGAATAGTAATCGTTCTATGGAAAAAGAATCAACGGCTGTGCCTCTCGATGGGGAAAAAAGTATTGGTTTCTATGATCCAAGTGCAAGTTTCTTCCTTGATCTGATCAAGAGACTCATAGGTTCGGTCGAATCAGTTTGGTCAATAATGACCCTGACTACGTCAGAGTACGTCAGAGTAAAAATATCCTGGAGGAATCGCCCGTGCTTTTACTCCGACTACGTCAGAGTAAAAATATCCTGGAGGAATCGCCCGTGCTTTCTGGGCAAGGGAAGTTTTTTCAGGTTTAGTTTTTGAAGAACCGAGGGATTAGTCTCTTGTCCACATATCCGTGGGCAAGGCCCCGAGTGAGGGATCCTGCCCCGCACAAGGAGTGCTACTTCCGCTGCTAGCACCCCCGAATCCATTGCGCGGAGGGGGTAGGGATCTTTCATTATCCTATGAACCCGAAATATTCTAAGATGGTCCCGTAGGAAATAGATAGACTCATTGATGCCAGATTCATCTATGAATGCAAGCACACAAAATGGATATCACCCATCGTGATAGTACCCAAAAATAATGGGAAGGTAAGCATGTGCGTGGACCTCAAACAGGTCAATGCCGCCACCATATGGGATCACTATCCCTTGCCCTTCACTGAACATGTGCTAGAACGAATTGCAAGAAAGGAAGCCTATAGCTTCCTTGATGGATTCTCTAACTACAACCAGGTGTTGATTGACCCCAAGGATCAACACAAAACAACCTTTGCCCCTTTAATGGGGCACTTATGCATACCATGTCATGCCATTTGGGCTAACCAATCCCCCGGCACCTTCCAGCAGCAGGGACTCATGTGCATGGCCTATAAGGAATATCTTCGTAAATTCCTTGAGGTCTTCACGGATGACCTATATGTCAACTGCTCATGGAAAGCACACCTTAATTGCTTACGTAAGGAGTTTGAAAGATGCAGGCTGTATCATATTTTGTTAAACCCACTCAAATGCCAATTTTGGGTTAGGCACGGAGTAATCCTCAGACACATTGTCTCCAAGCATGGCATCTCTACAGATGATAGCAAGGTGCGGCTCCTCCTTGAGTTTCCCCCACCCACCAACTTCAAAGGAGTCCAGCGCTTTATGGGACATGTTGGCTATTATAGGCATTTCATTTGTATGTATGTTGATATAGCTTGACCTCTCTATGGACTCCTCATTGTCTTTGTGTGGACGGAGGAATGCCAATAATAGGCATTTGACAAGCTCAAAAAAGCCTTGGCAAACACTCCCATTCTAAGGTCCCCCAACTGGGACATCATCTTTTATGTCTACATCAATGTCTCCACTTTTGCTGTTGGATATGTGCTGGCTCAAACCAGTGAACACAAGATGGATTTTCCCATCAGCTTTGCCAGCTGTCGCCAACTAAATGAGGCTAAGAGAAATTATACCATGATTGAAAGAGAAGGGTTGGCCATGGTCTACACCATTAAGAAGTTTTGCCATTATTTTTTGGCAACTAAATTTATCTTCTTTGTAGACCATCAAGATCTTCAATACATGGTAAACAAGCCCCGTACAACAGGAAGGATCACCAGCGCTTGAGTTTGATTTCATTGTCACAGTGTGAAAGGGCTCATATTATGTCTTAGCAGACCACATGTCAAGAATCCCCAATGGTGAGCCGCCCATAAGAGTTGATGATGACTTTCCAGATGCCGCCATGTTCCAATTATGTCTAATTCCTGAATGGAGTGAGGAAATAGCACACTTTTTAGCCAATGGCTTACTTAACCCTCTCATCAACAAGGATCGTGCACAATGCCTCATCAAACAAGCAGCCCCCTACCAACTCATAGCAAGACAACTTTACAGGCAAGGGAAAGATAAGAGTCTCAGACGCTGTGTTCGGGAAGACAAGTATGTCCTCCTACGGCTTAGGACCCTTCCCTAGTCTCTAAGATCACCCTGCACGGCACTATACGCATCGAGACTCTCGATGGTGTCAAAATGGCAGGATACTTCAACAACGGTAGTAGCAAACTCAAACGCTACTATGGCCCTCTCACTGATGAAGCCACCCTCAGGGCCATTAATGATAAGAAACAATAAAAACTTGACCATGAAAAAATGAAACAAGAAGCCAACAAGAGATGAAAGCAAGGCAAGCCAAACTTAAACAGAAATATATAGCGATCAATATGGCCCAAGTGGTAGACCTCAAAGAGGAAGAATAGGAGGTGAAGCCAGCTCAATTGTGGTTAGGAATGACCACTTCGATGAACGTCGCCAAAAATTAGCTCTCGTAGACACAGAGGCTGATTACAATTTGATGTCGCATGAAACATGGCTTTCTTTATAGGGCAACCCTCATTGAAAGAAACTCCTACCACCACGGTCTCAACAGTGGCCTCTCAACTTGTTCACTCCTTAGGCACCATCGCACTTTTATTCCACATTGGAAATAACCCCTTGGAAGGGAAGTTCTATGTGATGCTTGTAGGTACAATGCACAAATAAATACTCATTGGAAGGGGTTAGATGGGATACAACAAGTGCAACATCGATTGCGATGCACAAACAGCCTTCGACTAAGTTACCGTCCTCATGACACATGAAGACCGTTGCTCCCCCATGCTAAGAAGTCCCTCCTCCCCTCACCACCATCATTCCCACCCCCAATCCCCATAGCCCCATACCACTGAAAAAGAGGTCGCTCATCATTCCTAACACAACACTGTCTCTTCCATCCTCCCCACTTTCCCACACATTAGCAGCACAATTCCCACTATCACACACCCCACACGATGCTTGCACACCACAGAAAACTAACCCCACTAACACTTCTAACAAAACTAACAAGTGCACACAGGGCAAGCCTTCTCAACACTAGATACCTAAACGGCTCCTACAAGCTTAGGGCTATTATGAAGGAACTTCTACCTTGTAGATCCCTCGACAATCCAGCTTTGTTCCTCATACACCGGCACCTCGAGCTCCTCATTCCCCTCGTCTCGGCAACCAATTCTACAACCACAAGTCGATAAGGTATAGGACAAGCGTTGGCCTAAATGCTCTCCAAATCCCAATCAACCTTGACAACACCACCCACCCACAACCCCCAGTGGATCCCAAAACCTCTTCTACAAGCCCAATAATTCTATGAGGGCAATAACCGCATTTGGATCCCCAAATCACCCCGACCCCAACTCCCATCTCGTGTCACTCCACAATCAACCACTCTTCAATGGAAACCCATCAATGGAAACCCAAAGTGGTCTTTGCCACAAAGACTGCCCAAGAGAAAGGGAAGCAAAAGCTTCACAACGACACTCTGCCACCCCATCAGCTGACAACCCTTACCAGTGATATACCCTCGACATCGACAACTCCTCCACCCATTATTATCAGGCTACCATGGAGTACTCCCACACAACCATCAACCTCTGTTTTAGGCACTCCTGTGTTCCCAACCTCTAAAGCCCCCAAGGCATTGGAAACTTCCACCTTGCCATCACCAAATTGGAACCGACTCCTCACTTGGGCGAATTGGGCACGCAATCAATACAAAACCGGCAATGGGGTGTTGGCGGAATAACCCAAGGGCACAAAACATGATTCAGGGTGCCCTCCAAAAAAAATTTTAAAAAAAAACAAAAAAGAGAAAAAAGAAAGAAAAGAAAAAAGAAAGCCAGGGCAGTTCTTTTGTTCAACTTGCCACAGCCGTACCAACCCCCAATTGAAGTGCCACGGCCATACCATTTCCCTTCTGTGTTGCCACGGCCATACCAAACAACAAACCAAATTTGCCATGCCTGTTCCAATAGATGCCATGCCCATTCCTTCACGCCACGCATTCTCCGATAAAGAACCATACAGTAGAGCACAAGCTCCTTTATTTTACAAGTGCCAGTAGAGCCGACCCTACAGTGGTAACACGTCTGGAGTAGCTAGGACTGGGAGGTCTGCCAACAATGGAGCCATGGGGGGGGGGCCTGATCTCTATACTACCTATATTTCACAAAACATATGATGCCAACCTGCACACAGGTGAAGTGCTCGACAATGCGGGGCAACCCCAGAGAGTGCAATTGAGAGTGTAACTAACTAGAGATGCCCTCTAGTTCCTTCAAATGGACCAGCCGTACGTGCAGTAACATACCCAAGTTGACCAGGGGCACTTACAGAGGCGCAACAAACAAAGATGGAGTCGAATGGGCCAATAGTTGGTAATGCCAGTAAGGGCCCTACGGTTTCTGTTGACCACGTTTAGCCGATGTAGCATGTCCACATTGGCCAAGAGTACACCAAGGGCAGATGTTGAATTAGGTAGAATACCTACACAAGTAGCTCCATGCAGTTTTCTCCAACCCTCAAGGAAAGCTTGTAGCAGCCACGTCCCTCACTAAAGTTCCTTACCATGGTGCTGGGTGGGAGGGGCTTCCGAGGGCCATCTAGCTCAGTGGGCAAGACTCTGTACCTATCCCCATGACTTCAGCCCAATCATCTCCGCAACCCCCTGCAAAGCGACATCACCCAGAACCGCAAAAGGCAAAGAGCCAATTCCCCCGCCACCCAGCCAAGGCTCTACACAAGAGGAGCAGGATGCTGAAGAAGCCCGACGAAAGGCTGAAGAGGAAGAGAGGTAGAAGTAGGACTTCTTCAATCAAAATTTGTATGAAATGCCACTCCCAGATAGCTTCACAGATTTCCCCCCTCACTTCATAGAAGCAGGCCCGTCCTCTTCTCCCTCTGCCAATTTCAACACTGTGGAGACCCTCAGTTGGGCAAGGTCAAGAAGCTTCAAATCAAATCAGGCATATGATAAGAGTGTACATGTGGCTTATGGAACGGTATCGAATTTTGCACTAGGGTTCTCTCATATGGCCCAAGAGCTGATTACACAAATGACAGATTGTATATATTGCCAACAAGAGGTTACAGCCATGTCCTAAACAAGAGATGTTACTATTGACAAAGGCTCAAGAGAGGAAGATTTCAGAGGATTTATACACCACAAATCTCAACGACCTCTAGCTCCAAAACATGCTAGATGAGAAGGTGCAGCAGCTTGGGCAGGCTATATCCACCATCACAGAGCTCCAACAATAGCTCCAGCAAGCTCAGGAAGTCGCATACAGAGGACCCACACCAATCTATCTTTAGCCCAGGTTGTTGCTCGAGACTCCCAGGATCGAGCTAATGCCGCAGAGGAGGCCCTTAGAATGACCTAGCTTGACTTTCAACGATACACGGAAGTCTCGGAGGAGACCCTCCATGAGGAGGAATAGCTGGACACCACCAAGGCAAAAGCAACACAGCCGCCGACAAGGCAAAAGCAACACATCCGCCGCCCGCCGACACCATCTGCCCCTACCTCCAGTGTGCAACCGAACAAAAGGTGGACGCGCTAATGGATACAACTACAATGCTTCCCTTCCTCGCCCTCCCCCCATAGAATCCCTTCCATCTCCTTGACCTCCACTACCGGAGTGTCCGACTCAACCTGCTCCAGCACAACATTTTTTTGGACGATCCCCTCTCCCGCACAACCTATACTTCTATCCTCACCAAGCTCCCCCTCTCCAACATTGCTCTCCTACCTCGCTTCTTCTTCCAAGGGCTCATCTCTTTAACTCGCAACCAAATTTTCTTCGAGCTCCCCACTCACCCTCTCTAAGCCACCCTGATCAACTGGTGTCACCTACTTCACTTCGGCCAACCAACAAAAGCCGTTGACTACACTTCGGCCAACTAACAGAACCCGTTGACCCCATTGACCTCTCAGTCCCCTGAAGGCTTATGTCCCTACCTCCACTCTTCCCAAAGAACAGCTGATGCTCTGCACCACCTACATAGTAGGGTTTGGCACATGGTCGATTCCTCCCACCACTTCCTCTGTCGTGACAAACTTCCTCCATACTCTACAACTGGCCTACTTATTCTTTACGAAAGGTTCCATGTACAGATGCAAGTAATGAAAGCCACGGGCATCATCCAGTTCGATGACTCACACGTGGCCTTTCTAGTGGACTTTACACTTAAGGAAGCTATGGAGGCAAAGGCATTTTTTTGATCACATGGCCTAGAAGATTCTGAAGACAAAGCTCAAGGCAACGATGATGGTGGGCATGACGGAGGCGATGACAACCAAGGCATCCAGCCACCTCCACACCCACCATCCTCATCTCCCCCAAATCAACCTCCACCCACCATCTCCTATTGAGATATCGAGCTCAAGTAGTGCTACAGCGGACATTGATGACCCACCTCGGTGATATCTTTCACATCTACACCACTGGCATGGTTGGTGAGATTATGGGTGATATGCAGCTAGTGGGATGACAGGCTGTGTGATGGCCATTTTGGATTACTAGAGACTGGCATAGTTATAGCGCCACCTCATTTAGTCGGGTTCACATTATGAAACGACCCTTGTATGTTGTAGTAGTTGAGTACTAACCCAAAAAGTGTGTACTCTTATCTTTATGTTATGTTGGTTGAGTAGAGAAGAAGAAGATAGAAGAAAATTCAGCCATCCATCTCTCTCGTGTCTTGCTCTCTCTTGTGTGTGTGTGTTTGCTTACTAGAGTTTGAAGCTCTCTCTCTCCCCCACATTCTCTTTATGGTATCAAATCATCCTGGTTCATGTGAGAGCTAAGGAGGCAAGCAAGAGACAAGAACAAGCAAGGAGGAAGGAAGCGGTACTACACGGGTAAGAGCACCATCATCTCTTTCCCCTTCTTGGTTTAGGTACAACACCCTCTCAATAGCTCTGGGAGCTACACATCTCCGATTGAAGAGCTGTCTTCACGGGAGCGGAGCTACAAGGAAGGTATATTATCTTATTGCACCCAATGTTTTCGATCAGATTCGTGTTTCGAGCGCGTTGTTAACAGGTTCCGTTTCGTCACTGTAGGGTATTTTCGATAGTTTTCTGGAAGTTCTGGTAGAGAACTATTTTTATTCGAAATTTGGTTATTGCGGTGCAACAGTGCCATTTTGGAAGTGCAGACAAGGTTTGCACATGTATTGTTGATATTGGGTGTATGTACATGTACTCTGGTCACAGTTGGTGACACACAAGCTGTGCTGAAGTACCGCTGCTGTTGTGCAGTAGCTACAAGAGATACTGCTGTATTACAGGTTGCATACAAAAGTTGTCTGTTTGCAGGTTATTTGATTGTTGCAGGAAAACATGTCTAACAGAATTAATCAGATTGTTAGTGAGAAGATGGATAAGAATAACTTCCATGCCTAGAAATTCGGAATGACCAATTTCCTAATGGATAAAGGATTTTGGGATTATGTAGAAGGAGACAATGAGGAGCCTCTAGAGTTATCTGAGGAGAATGCCACTCCTGCATATATAAAGGCATTCAAGGATTGGAATTAGGGTGCAATAAAAGTCATGTAGTACTTGCTTTCAATTAGTGTCACAGACACTATGATAGGACACATACAGGATGCAAACACTCTAGGAGTTGCATGGAAGAATCTGGTTCACATGTTCCAGACTAACACAAAGGCAAGAAAGTTGCAGTTAAAGTAAGAGTTGCATACTGTGGAAAAGAAAAGCATGTCCATCAATAAATATGCCTTAAAGATCAAGGGCATTGTTGAATCCCTTGGGTCTATCAATGTATCAATGGAGGATGATGATTTGGTGAGTGTCTGTTTGAATGGGCTTGGCAAAGAGTACAAGCCATTCAAGACCTACATTATAGTTAGGGAGAATATTCCAAACTTTTGGGAGTTGATATCTATGTTGATCAAGGAAGAAAAGGCTTTAGGTGAGAATTCTTCTTCACAAAGCAAGAACACATCGAAACAGGCCTTCTACTCTAATTCAGGTGAGGCAGAGGTAGAGGCCGTGGTCGAGGCCAAGGTGGTGGCCGACAAGGAAATCAAAATTCTGGACAACAATAGTCCAATGATTCACAGCAGCAATCATACACAGGTGAAAGAGGCCAGTCTAGAGGCAGGGGGAGCCAAAGAGGCCGAGGTGGTTGGCAAAGAAATAAAAATGCAAAGAGCATCATAGAGTGCCATTACTGTGGTAAACCAAGACACATGGCAAAGGACTGCTACAAAAAGCAGAATGACATTAAAAGTGAGAAGTTACAACAAGGCAACTATGCATCATCTAGCAAACATGAAGATGAAGACAGAAGTGAGCAGCTGCTTGTGATGCAGCACATGCTTAGTTCCATAACAACGGATGTGTCAGGATCTCAATATATATGGTATGTGGATTTTGGTGCCTCTAGCCACATGACGAGTCATGCTGAGTGGTTTAGAGATATGCAAAAAATGGAAAAACCAGGTTATGTAGAAATAGGTGTGATGATATTGCGCATGCTGGTAAAGTACCATTGTCTATGGGTGCAGGATGGCAAAATGAAGTACTTGGCTGATGTACTTCATGTTTCGAATATTACAAAGAACCTGGTTTCTATTGGACAGATGGTTGAGTAGGGTCTGAGTGAGGTTTAATCCTCAAGGATGTTTTGTGGAAGACTTCAAAAGTAAGTGTCGCTTGGTTGCAAAGGGTAACAAAAATGGTAGGATGTTTACTTTGGATGTGAACATGCATGAGATAAAGGCAGCCATGTTTGCGCATGGAACAGGTGTCATTTGCAGATATTGATATATGGCACAAGCGCATTGGTCATGTGAATGTACAGCGACGGAAGTCTATGCAAGCCCAAAATATTGCTGCAAGTTTGCCAAAGTTTAAGGTTGATGGTATGCAGAAGGTATGTGAAGCATGCCAACTTGGTAAGCAGGCCGCCAAACATGCTTTCTCACATGAAAAACATGTCAGTGCAAGGCCATTGGATGTCATACATTCAGATCTATGGGGACCGACCAAGACTACAACAATTGCGTTGCAGGTACTATGTTACATTCATTGATGAGACGACACTAGGAAAGTGTGGGTTTATTTCATGAAGGAGAAAAGTGAGGTGTTTGCTCACTTTCAGAGATTTAAAGCCTCGGTCGAGAAGGAAAAAGGCATACAAATAAAATGCCTGAGATCAGATGGTGGGGGAGAATATTTCTCCAATGAGTTCAGCAATTTCCTAAGAAAGCAAGGAATCAAAAGGAGTTTACATGTGCAGGTACACTCCGCAACAGAATGGTGTTGCAAAAAAGAAAAATAGGCACATTGCAGAATTGGCACGTGCCTTGATGGCTGAAAAGAATATGCCACATTACTTTTGGGCAGAAGCAGTAGCAACTACTGTATACATTATGAACAGGGCACCCACTACAAAACAGCTAATCATGGTATGACTCCTGAACATAAGTTTACAGGCATAAGACCTGATGTGTCTCACTTGAAAGTGTTTGGGTGTATTGCATATGTACATGCTCGTGATGAAGTGAGAACAAAGTTGGATCCAAAGAAATGCATCTTCATTGGTTATGCTAATCATTGGTTATGCTATGGAGCAAAAAGGTTATAGATGCTATAACCCTACCACTCGTGAGATGTGAGTAAGCAGAGATGTTGTCTTCGATGAGATGAGTAGCTGGGATGCACAAATAGGGAAGGCAACAGAAGATGCAGATGTAAGAAGTGATGATGTTGCACCACATGTAGAGTAGCAATCATAGGTGCTGAGTGGACCTGGGGAGTCCTTGAACAGTGGATCCAATGTTAGCCCGTGGTCAGCAGCACACAGGTTGAGAAATGATGCAGGTACACATGTATCACGAAACGGGAAGGAAAAGGTAGATCAACCTTTTGTGCGTGATCTGTCAGCAGGTCACTCATATGTGGATGGTCACTCTAGTGGCTCTAAGCAAAGCCTTGATGAGGAGATTGGCATTTTGTATGTGGTTACTCCTGGTGTAAGGAGAACCAGGGCTGTTTTGAGGACACCTAGCAGTGATCCGAGTGTATGAAGGTCTACGAGGGTTAGATACCCTGTTGATAGGTTGAGATATGATGGATATACAGCCCATCATTATGCTTACATGGTAAAAGCAATACAGGAGGTTGAGCCCACTTGCTTTGAGCAAGCAATCGAAAATAAGAAATGGGAAGATGTCATGGATGAGGAAATGGCAGCATTGGATGCAAATGCAACATGGGAGTTAGTGCCTTTGCCTAAGGAAAAGAAGGCAATTGGATGTAAGTGGGTGTATAAAGTTAAGCACAATGCTGATGGTTCAATGAGCAGGTACAAGGCAAGATTGGTTGCCAAGGGCTACGTGCAGACTTATGGCATAGACTATGAGGAGACATTCAGCCCGATTGCAAGAATGGCAAACGTGAGAGCTGTCATTGCTATGGCTGTAAAGCGAAGGGTTTGTCTTTACATCAAATGGATGTAAGGAATGCTTTCTTACATCAAAGGGTTTACTATGGCTGCAAAGCGAAGGGTTTGTCTTTACATCAAATGGATGTAAGGAATGCTTTCTTGCATGGTGATTTGTAAGAAGAAGTGTACATGATGCAGCCACCAGGTTATGAGAGTGATGCACATCCAAATTTTGTGTACAAGTTATGTAAAGCCTTGTATGGCTTGAAGCAGGCACCCAGAGCATGGTCAAACAAGATTGGGGAGTATATTATTACCATTGGATTTCAAATATCCTATGCAGAGTTTTCACTGTATGTGAAAAAGACAAATAGAGGGATCCTGCTATTAGTCATCTATGTGGATGACTTGATTATCACTGGTGATAGTGATCCAAACATACATGATGTAGGATGCTTTTGAAGCAAAAGTTTGAGATAAAGGATTTGGGTGAGCTACAGTATTTCTAGGGCATAGAGGTGGTGAGATCACCTCATGGCATTTTGCTATTGCAAAGGCAATATGGCTTGGAGACGTTGTCCAAGTATGGTACGACAAGCTGTAAGCCTATTTCAATGCCATTGGAGCATAACACAAAGCTTTCCACATATACAGGTGAGCTTTTGGAGGACCCCACTACATACAGGCACATAGTGGTGTGGGTAGTTTGATCTACATTACCATTACGAGGCAAGACTTGAGCTATAATGTTGGACTTGTGAGTCAGTTTATGCAGGCCCCTACTAGGAAGCCACACTTGGATGCAGCTAGACGGATCCTCAAGTACATAAAGTCCACAATTAATTATGGACTTTTCTATGAGGCTGGTACTACAGAGATACAATTGCCATGGGTATACAGATACTGATTGGGCTGGTAGTATTGCAAAGACAGGAGATCTATTAGTGGTTTTATGTTCTCATTTGGGAGTGCTATTGTGAGTTGGATCAATAAGAAGCAACCAAGAGTTGCCTTGTCGAGTACAGAGGCAGAGTACAAGGGTGCTATGATAGCTTGTGAGGTAGCTTGGTTTCAGAAGCTACTTGGTGACATGGTAGAGCCTATGGATAAGGCAATTGTCATATATTGTGACAACATGAGCAGCATACAGTTGGCCAGTAACCCAGTATATCATGCTAGAATGAAGCACATTGAGTTGCATTATTACTTTGTGAGGGAACAGGAGATGTAGATCTAGTATATGTCAGCACACAGGACCAGGTGGCTGACATCTTCACGAAGGCATTAGACACAGAGAAGCTCCACAGGTTTAGGAGCTTACTTGGAGTGCAGTGTGTGGAGTTGAGCTCGAGGGGGATTGTTGAGATATCGAGCTCAACTAGTGCTACGATGGACATTGATGACCCGCTGGGTGATAGCTTCCACATCTACACCACTGGAATGGTCAGTGAGATTATGGGTGATATGTGACCAATGGGATAACAGGCTGTGTGACATCCATTTTGGATTACTAGAGACCGGCATAGTTGTAGCGCCAACTCATTTAGTCGTGTTCACATTATGGACCGACCCTTGTATGTTGTAGTAGTTGAGTACTAACCCATATAGTGTGTACTCTTATCTTATGTTATGTTGGTTGAGTAGAGAAGAAGAAGATAGAAGAAAATTCAGCCATCCATCTCTCTCTTGTGTCTTGCTCTCTCTTGTGTGTGTGTGTTTGCTTGCTAGGGTTTGAAGCTCTCCCTCTCCCCCACATTCTCTTTAACCACCACCACTCCCACTCCCATTTGGTACCTCAACACTAACCCTATTCCCTCCCCAATTCTCTCCACTCCATTTTCCTACCCCACCTCCCTCACCAACCCCACCCTCACCTCCCTCTTTTTCCTTGAATTTGGGATGCACACCGCATTCCAAGATATCCCTTCAACCTCAGCAAAGCCCCCACCACTACTTGATGCCAACCTTACCATGGGAGCTTCTTCATCAACTACCCCTCCACCCTCATCACTCACCGACTCATCACCCCTCCCACCCAACCTAGAAGAAGGCAAAATTCCACCACCACCACCACTCGAGCATGAGGAAGTTGACCCTTCGCTCAATCCACTCAACAGGCGGGACCCCCTCGACTAACCGCCGCAGTTCGAGCAAGCAATTCAAATATTGCTTGGTCGATAGCTCTAGGCGGCACCGATCACCCGCGTCACGGATTACAAGGACATCAATGTCTTACATCCATACATCGAGGCCAAGCATCAAACCTAGCGGCGAGAGCATCCACCGAGACAAAGAGGAGAATATCATCGAGTAATAGCTGCTACTTGCACCATAACTTTCGATCTCATGGGCGAGCAACCGGCTTGGAGGTGCCCTTTTCTACTTAAGCCATTCATTTAGGAGACATATTGCAAGGTGCCATGATCCCTCCGCATAAACCCCGTGTACCTGCCAATTAGAAGACGATGGGCATGGAACCTCTCAAATGAGGAGCAACAAAAGAACCCAAAGCTGTAGTTTAACTTTTCGTGGTTCGCTCCTATGACAACGCAGCAGCCCTGCACTGAAGAATCCATGATCAAGCGCTTCCACAAGTTCATACAAAGATATGAGTCAAGCTCTTCAACTTGATCACCACACTACTAGAGGCATTTCATGACTCGGACCATTACCATGAAGGCACACAAGGCTTGGCCTTCAGCATCAACAAAGGGCCATGCTAAAGCAATTCTTTGGCTCCTACGAGCGGATCATGTGGATGCCTGCCTGGTGCCTTCAAATTTTTTAGGACATGATGGAAACGACCTTCTAGACCAGCTACAAGGTGTTCCATCAAGCCTCCCCCCCCCCCCGGACTCCTACCTCACGCCGTGATTTCATCACAACTTATTCGAACTACTACCGCTAGATCCGACCATCTCCGAGGACGGACTTAAATTAAGGAGGGTATGTTAACCACTTCGGTTAACATTATTTTCCAAGCGTGGCTACGGTCATTGTAACTTATCTTTTTGTGACCGCACGAAACGCTTAATGATAAAAGAGATGTGGGATGTCCGAGCTTACGGCTTGTGTAATGTCGATCATGGAATAGAGTTGTACATAGAGCTACAAAGACATTTTTGGACCCCCGATTGTAAATGGATGACCGCCCATTGTGAACTAAGAGCTCTTGTATATAAGACATTTTATGAAATATGAAAGGAAACAATCCCATTAGTCTCATTTGAGTTTTGCCTCTCTCTATCTCTCTCTCACTCACTCACTCTTATGAGCTTGTGGATGTATGCTTGCTTGCATGCTCGATTGTTGGTTGTGTGTACTTGTAAGGATGGTGATGATCTAGCTTCTCTTCTCCTATCCCCTCTCTTTGTTCTCTACTAAGATTCCTCTTGTATGCATGTAGCATGAAGTGAAGTTTGAGCTTTCCATAGCTCCCTCCTTGCTCTCTACATAGCTCCCTCCTTGCTCTCTTCTCCTATCCCCTCTCTTTGTTCTCTACTAAGGTTCCTCTTGTATGCATGTAGCATGAAGTGAAGTTTGAGCTTTCCATAGCTCCCTCCTTGCTCTCTACATAGCTCTTGAATCTCTACCTGGGTGACACAAGTAGAGGTGGAGCGTACCCCTAGCGGCTTCACATCAAGGAGTTAACCCTCATTAGGGTTGGCTAGGTTCCCATCTCCAAACTCGACCCTTACATGTTGTTCCTCTTCTTCTCTCCCTCTTTCTTGTGTCTACTCAGATACAAGTAGAGACAAAGAGATCAAGCTATTTTGGTTGGAAACAAAAATCATGGGCAACAACATTCAAATATACAACAAGTGGTAGAGGTAGGAAGAGCTAGAGGATTTGCAAAGAGATCAAAATATAAATAATCTATTATCATGGCAAACCAAGGCGCATGACAAAGGAATTCTATAAAAAGCAAAATAATATTAAAAATGAAAAGTTATAACAAGGCAACTATACATCATTAAGTAAATAGGGTGGTGATAATAGAAGTGAGCAACTGTTTGTGATTGAGCATATGCCGAGTTCCATAACAAGAAATGTATCAAGATCTAAAGATGTTTGGTATGTGAATAATGATACCTCTAACCACATGTCTAGTCGGATGATGAGTAGTTTAAAGACATTTAAAAAATGAAAACCCAATTATATAAAAATAAGCGATGATAGTGCGCATCCCATTGTGCATGTTGATAAAGTACCATTGTCTATGCAAGATGGTAAATTAAAGTACTTTCCCAATATACTTCATATTACACAAAGAACCTAGTTTTTGTTGGACAAATGATCGAGCAAGGTTTGCAAGTGAGGTTTAATCCTTAAGAATGTTTTGTAGAAGACTCTAAAAATGAGTTTCACTTAGTTGTAAAGAGTAATAAGAATGACAAGATGTTTACTTTTAAATGTGAACATGCATGAGGTAAAGACATACATGTTTATGCATGGAACAAGTGTTACTAAAATATTGACATACACTATAACTACATTATGATCCTATGAATATACATCGAGATTAAAGTTTATGCAAGCCCAAAATATTATTATAAGCTTCCAAAGTTTTTGATTAATGGTATGCATAAAAGATATGAAGCATGTTATCTTAGTAAGCAAACCAAACATGTTTTTCTATGTGAAAAGCATATCAGTGCAAGGCCAACATTTGGATGTATCAAGACTGATCAAGATTGTAACAATTACACTCAATAGATATTATGTTACATTTATTGATATGATCACAACGAAAAAAGTGTGAGTTTATTTTATAAAACAAAAATGCGAGTTCTCACTTTTAAAGATTAAAAAGTGAAGAAGAGTATAAGTTCACTGATTTCTTAAGAAAACAAAGAATCAAGAGACAATATTTCTCCAATGAGAGAATGTCTTAAGAAAGTAAGAAATCCAAAAGAGACAATTTACATACAAGTACACTCTGCAATAAAATAACATTGTAACAAGAAAAAATAAACACATTGCAAGTGTGGCACGTGCCTTAATGTCTGAAAAGAAAATGTCATATCACTTATTGTAGCGGTATGATAATCAAACATCCACATAAATATCTAAAAACATAATTCCATTATCTATCTTTTTTAGATAAGATAAAAAATCTACATTAAAATATAAAATCCAATGATAACAAAATACTCCTTAATCTTATTTAATCGTGCTCTAAGTTTTTACTTCAAGTCATACAAGACTTTATGTAACCTACACATAAAATTTAAGTGTGCTTCACTCTCATTACCTAGTGACTGTATCATGTATACTTCTTATATATCACCATGCAACAAGAATGACATTCTTTACACCTATCTGATATAAAGACCAATCCTTTATTGCAACCATAACAATAGTAGTTTCCATTCTCATCTCTCTTCATAATCAATGCCATAGATCTACGCATAAGCCTTAGCATCCAATCTCACCTTACACATGCTCACTAAACCATGTACATTATGCAAACTTTATATACCCACTTAAATTCAATTACCTTCTTTTTCTTAAGCAAAGATACTAACTCCCAAAATTGAGTAAAGAACTTAATAACTTACTTAAAATATACCCAAGCCTTAATATGAGCATGTTACAAAATGAAGAAATCAACTCCAAACTCTTCAAAAACCCATACCTCCTTCTAACATAGATTTTAGTATCCTTACACTTCCATGCTCATGCTCTTAATAGTCACTTTTATTCTAAGGTCTTTATTCAAGGCCTTGATCTATACCAAGAACAATATATTTGTCAACTTTAACCACACACATTTCTATCAAAAAGAATCCTTATATTCTTACACTCTACATTAAACCATCCATTTAATGGTCATAAGTCCACAAGAGAACTATCAATCAAGTAAGTGATACTAGAAAACTAGCATATATACACCTACAACATTAAAGAATCCTTATTAAGTGAAAGTGTAAATAACCACAATAGAATAATCAAGATTACAAAGAAGAAAACAAGACCAAACCCTACACCCTCACAATGTGAGGAAACTATTTAAGCCACTCCCATATCCACCTTTGCAAAACCATTAATGGTCTGACCAAGCCCTAAACACAACCACTTTAATACCCCCCATATCCACCTTAGCAACACTTAATGGTCCAACCAAGCCCTAGACTTTCAACACCCATCAATCAAAATTTCAAGTTACCCAAGCAATAGCTCAATTGCTAAAATGTTTCATTGTCAAAACCCAAGTTATGGGTTCGAACCCTACTAACTACCCCGATTGATGTGCCTTGCCCCTGATTTGTGGGATAAGGGGGTCCCATGGGTACTAAGCCCGTCTCTTCTCTAATGCCAGACTTTTTTTTAAAAAAAAATTCAAGTTACCCCACATCAACCTAAGCAACGCTCCCAAGCCCTGAACTTTTAAGAGCGTCAAATCTATGAGCAGGTGGTGTTAAAGAAACACCTTTGTGGAGACACTACTTAAGCGCTGGTGAACTTGGTGACTGCCTTGGTACCCTCCGATACGGCATGCTTAGCGAGCTCGCCAGGCAAGATAAGGCGGACGGCAGTCTGGATCTCCCGGCTAGTGATGGTGGGCTTCTTGTTGTAGCGCGCCAGGCGGGCGGCCTCTTGCGCGAGCTTCTCGAAGATGTCGTTAATGAAGGAGTTCATGATGCCCATAGCCTTGGACGAGATGCCTGTGTCCGGGTGGACCTGCTTGAGCACCTTGAAGATGTAGATCTTGTAAGTCTCCACGCTCTTCTTGGCCTTCTTCTTCTTCTTCTCGCCGCCCTCCTTGGCCGCTGCAGCGGGCTTCTTCTCAGCCTTGGGCTTCTTGCCTGCAGGCTTCTTCCCAGCCTTGGTGGTCTTGAGTGCCTTCTGCTCCGCCTCGGCCGCGGTGGCCGTTTCCTTGGACTTGGGCGCCATAGACTCTGCAGAAGAGTGAAAGGAAAGAGACTAGCAAAGGTGAACGATTATAGTACTGAGACCACCGAAACCCCTTTATAGAAGAAGCTCTTTTGCTCTCACCCAATCGTTTCATAGTGCACAGATCGCCAGCTCATCACACCGTGCGTCGTTCGATCTCTCGAGCTCATCTCCCGGGTCATTCAAAATTTAAATAGACTTTGTTTCACACTTCGTCTAGGGTCCGGACAATTTTGAATATAACTCCAGGGCGTACAAATAATATCACTTCCTAGGCCGGATGGAAAATAGGTTTGTGTGGTGAAGAAAACCACCTTTTTTTTTCAATGCTATCCATCCACATACAAATGCCATGGGATCAATTTAGATCTCATCAAACACCTAGTATAGCTCTTCAATCTTTCCTTGTTGCGACATTAACTTAAAACGTGTGTGGAGCCGTGGACTTGTAAACAAATCATTGCCATGTATGCATGTTTTTTTAAAAATGTGAGAGTGGGTACTGAAATTACATGCAATTCATTAAGGTAGGTTCAAATAAAAAGTGATACAAATTCAAGTACATAAGGATAAATTTACCTCCGAACTCCGTCAACTTGGACAATGAAATTATACTAGCTCCATTCTGTTTTAACTCGGTGAACAGATTCACCCATTTTCTCTCTAGCCACTTTCATTGAAAAAGGTGACAGATAATATTCTCGCACTTTCTCTCAAGCCTAATCCTTGAAAAAGGAGATAAAAAGTGGATTTAATTTCAATACTAATAGAAGAATCACGTAAATACTCTATCTAATTTTTCTTGTTGATAAAAATGAGTTTACAATATTACATTATATTTTTCTTGTAAACTCATATTTATTAGTGTGCAATGATAAAAAGTATATCATATTACATTATATTTTTCTGATATACTTTTTTATCCTTACACTAATAAAGCTAATTAAAGTATCCTTCCAAACATCTCAAACTATTTATCTAGCATTTATGAGATTTACATGAATTTACAAGGCCAAAATAATCTAATTGTGAAATATTAGACATTTAATATTTAAGAAATTAAAGTAAACTACCTAAGCTCCTCTATCAAGCATCTTAAACCATTTTTTATATCAGAATTAAATAGAATTTGCCTAATCTATTCTATAAAGCGTTTCAGATCTCTTTTCTAACATTTGAAAGGGATTTTAAAGCTATATGTAAAGGTTTAACAACCTTAGTATAAACAATCAAGCATTCTAATATTTCAAAAACTTTACCTCGAGTTTTTAAAAATCACACAGAGAGGGAGAGGAAAAATGTTTTTCACATGGGGGAAGGCTCCCAGAGGGAATAGAAGGTGCTAGGAGTGATTAGAGAGAGTGGGTGAGCCTCTACTTTAAGGAGGGAGTAATTTGGAAAGTATAGAGAGAGGGAGAGGAGTTGGCTCTTCTTGCCTGCAGAGAAGAAAAACAAGAGCTACTAGTTCTTGTTCTTTTTCCATATGGAGAAGGTGAGGTGAAAGAGAGAGGAAAGGGTGAGGTTGCGGGTGAGATGAGAGCAAAGAGGAGCGCGCGCAGGGGGGGGGTGGGAGGTGGCGATTTAGTCAAAATGAATAATATTAACAATAATTATTCTTATTCTTATTCTTATTCTTGGAAAATAAGAATTACATAATATCACCATTAATTTACACCATAATGACCAAAATCAAGCATTGTGAATGGCTATAGCTCTTGAGCGGGGAGAAGGAGATCATTGATTCAATTCATGTCTCCCACACCCTTTTTTATTATTTTATTTTATAAAATCTATTCAAACATAGTCTTTTTCACATTTGACCAAAGCTACGAGGCAATATCTAAAATTTGTCTGCTCTCTAGGGTTCCCAAATTTGTCTGCTCTTTAGGGTTCCTAAATTTGTCTGCTCTTTAGGGTTCCCAAATTTGTCTGCTCTCTAGGGTTCCCAAATTGTCCGAAAGATAAATTTTGAGTGGATACATGACACCAATCCAAGTCAGAACTCGTGTTTTGCACATTTTTTCAAAACTTAGGCCCGTTATGGTTCCCATCAAATCCGTAATATGAACCTAACAAATCCAAAAGCATATACATGGTTCCTCGAACTCGAGATAACTTTTCCAAATGATAAATCTCTCTATAGATATTTTCTTTCTCTAGAATTTATAACTAATAAAAGGGTTTTTCTACATACTTAGGGCAATCCTTAGGGAGGGATCTTACATACTTCCTCGCTAATTGAAATGAGTTGTCCTCAGCTCGATGGAATTTTCCCACATGGCATCTTCTAATGGGAGGTTCTTCCACTAAACCAAGATTCCTTGAACAAGGCGGTTACAGAGAGGCTTCTCCCTAAGGCCAAGTATCCTCTCTACCTTTACTTGAAATTTAGCTTGCTTAGAGATCATCGTCATCAAAAGAATATGCTGTGGATCTGCTACATACTTCTTGAGAAGACTTACATGAAATACATTATGAATTCGAAGATGCAAGGGTAAAAATAATTCATAGGCCTAGTCACCTATGCATCTAGTAACCATATAAGGTCCACAATACTTAGGAGAGAGCTTTCAAAACCTACCCAAAAATAGTAAGCTTCTCTTTGGTTTGACTCAAAGGAAGACCATATCTCCTCCTTTAATTTCCCTTGTGGATCTTCTCATGTCTGCATAACTTTTTTGAGCAGTCCTCAACTCTTGATGAATGAGCTCCTTCTTTATACATCTCATCCAGCATTTGCATAGTGGCTTCTACCTTGATTAAAGAATCTGGCGATCTTGCCCATACAGAACAAAGGGAGACATACCAAGACTATGGTGGTGGTGAGAGGCATTGTAGGCAAATTCCACCAAATGCAAGAAGTTGATCCATTGACAAGGTTCTTGAGTATAATAAGATATGAGCATATCTTTAATGACTTGCTTCACCCTCTCTGTTCTACCATCTGTCTCTTAGGGTGATAGGCAATACTCACATCTAAATGAGTGCCTACAACCTCAAACAAGGCAGTCTAGAATCTAGATGTAAATCTTTCTATTTCTATCACCGAATATTTGATGAGACAAACCATGGAGTCTTACTATATCTTTAACAAAGATGCAGGCAATATCAATGGGAGTGAATGTCTTCTTGACATTAGGATAGGTAAGAGTATGAGGACGAAACATGTTAACCTCCGTTGTAATCTTTGGATCCAACCCTGAAATAAACTTCCCTTTAAGCTTCTTTTCATGCACTTTTTGCATGGACTGAATTTGAACGAGAGCGTTCCAAAAATTTTCAATGTAAGTTTGGACATCCTCCCCTTTCAACTCTCTAATAGTGTCCCAATGCTATTGGGGTTTGGCTTTGTACTGAGGAGGTAGAAAGTGTCTCTTAATTTCATGCTGAAAATCCTCCCAAGTATGAGGTTTATGTCACCCATTCTTGGTAGCATTCCACCATAAAGCGGCATTCTGAATCAAATGATTTGTAGCGCACTTGACCTTGTCTTTCTCGAAAAAATTCTCTCCTAAAAATAATCATCAAATTGGCTATGGCAAGCTAAAATAGTATGCATGTCCTTCTTTCCATCAAAATTTTGAAAAGAGATTCTTGTAAGAAGTTGGTCTTAAGGGGGGATTGTTGGATAAATGTAATCCCAACTCCTTAGTCCAATTTAATATGTGGTGGTTAGGCTAGTGGTCAGTGGTTGGTGTGTAAAGCCTACAAATGGTTGGTGCATATGGTTCATGAAACTCATGCAACTAAAAATAGGGTAGAGGAGTCTCTAAATAAGGTACAAGTCGTGATCAAGTGATTATGTAAGTTTGGTTCATGCCTAATCATAATTAGTGTCTTCTTGTGTTAATCTCAAAGCAATTTTCTGAATATACCAGTTTTTGTCCCTCATATTCATGATGTTTTGTACAATATTTGATCCACCCTGAGTATGTTTTGATCAATCTTCATAGTTGAATTATCATATCCAACATACATAGGATCAAAATCACTTTTGCCTTCATCATCTTTAGGTGGGGTTTGTCTCTCCTGATTGTAAGTGTTGTCCTTGTGGAGGGCCGACTTGGCTCTCCTCTATTTCCTCCACTTCCATAAGGGGGCTTTTATCCATTGCTTGGGTTTGGAGATCCTTAAAGACCTTGGGGGTTCTTAAAGAAGGGTCCTCCATGGTCTTCCTGAGGATTGTAGAGAGGGCTAAAGGGGGTAGCCCCAACCATGCCAAAAACATTTGGTGAAGGAGGATCAGAAGTTTTACCTGGCCCCCCTCGCATGGCTTCCCACACTAGTGAGCATTGGAAGATGGACTGAGCTTCTACTAGAAATGCCTCAATCTTTTACAGCTAGATTTGGTTCATAGTAGGGAGTAAGGTGTGCGTGTGACTGACACATGTGACATGGGTCCCTACATGCTATGCATGTCTCCTCTGATTTGGATACCCTTTTGAATTGGTTGTGGAGTTGCACCGATGGTGGTCATGCAACCTTAAGAATAAAAGATGCCATGCCACAAGGAGATGCGCCCCCTTATGCCCGAACAAGGCTAATGTGAGTAGCCAGAGGGGCAGCACATTCTAGCCTTCCCCCCTTGTAGGGGTGCTTGACTAATTCTACCGAGAGAGAGAGAGAGAGAGAGAGAGAGAGAGAGAGAGAGAGAGAGAGAGAGAGAGAGAGAGAGAGAGAGAGAGAGAGAGAGAGAGAGAGAGAGAGAGAGAGAGAGAGGCCCCTATGGCAAGAAAACCAAATCCTAACCCTAATCTATCACAGCCATCTGTACATCCATAGCAACCTTATCCTCTCTCTCTGTCCTTCTAAATGATTTATTTATCCCCTTTTTAATGTTTTTTAAGATTATAATTATTATATGTAGATCGCTCTTTTCCAACAATGAGGATAGGTAATCTCTTTGTTGAAAATTACCAACTAGGTGGTGATGGTGGTGGTCATTAGTAATAATAACCAACCTATGGTTGTTGTTGGCAAACTAATGTCATAAGTTGCACTTGTCGTCGTCTCGCCAGCACTAGTAGTTATCATATGGTGGCTGTGTCCACACCTGTAGCTAGTGTTTTCTTTCTTGGCTACCATCAACAATAGCCAATCCTTTGCCGTATGACAACCATTACCTTGGGCATCGATAGTAGTTTGTCATCGAGCTCAACATATATGACACGTGCTATCTTGCTCATTATGTTGGCACATTCCAAGCACAGAATGGCAAGCCTATTAGTCGACACGTGTCGACTGAAATTGAGGCCGAATTTCATCTTTACATATAATTTTTGCCACGACCAAAAAACACCCAAGAGCCCATGTGTACACGTGTTCATCTTTATTTTTATATTTACTAGTGGCATGACCCGTCCCTAATGGGGGCAAGAGTAATCTTGCATGTATAAAAATATACGGCTCGTCCTTGTCGACCAACGGCTCGTCCTTGTCAACAAATAGTACAATGGAGAGAGATTGTTACCCAAGAGTCCCAAGGTAACAGGTTTGAGCCCCAATTGTGCAAGCGGTGGCACGCATGGGTGTGTATGTTGTGTTGCACTTTCTAATTCTAGCCAATTCCATATATTTAAAAAAATGCCTGTCCTAGGAGGGTGAGTAGAGATAAGCCTTATATTTGAAGCCCATGATGGACTTCATGGTCCTCAACTTGCCAACCTTATATATAAACACATCATGCTTGCCATATATATCCATATAGAAGCTCCTAAAGCACCAAACTTGGCATATAAATATACACCTAGCATTCCAACCCAATAAAATGTTGACAATCTTAACACACCTGAACACGGCTTTAAAACAATCTTCGGGCAACTGGATTATCTATCCTTAGAAGCCTATACTCCTCGCCTCCATCTGGAAAAATGTTGACAATCTTAACACACCTGAACACGGCTTTAAAACAATCCTCGGGCAACTGGATTATCTATCCTTAGAAGCCTATACTCCTCGCCTCCATCTGGAAAAATATATTCA